>NC_086007.1:13151799-13455965 GCF_030014385.1 Trichomycterus rosablanca | reverse complement strand
AGTGTGTAAAACATGCCAATACAATCCTAATAAATACATAGATAAATATTTTTAAATACAATTTTTTAATTTTCAGTTTTAAATTTTTAATTTATGTAAAGAAATAAATGCTGCTCAGGTGGCGCAGTGGTAAAAACACACGCTGCAACCAGAGCTGGGATCTCGAATACATCGTATCGAATCTCAGCTCTGCCTTGCCGGCTGAGGCCGAGTGGCTACATGAACAACGATTGGCCGGTTGTTCAGATGGGCGGGACTAAGCCGGATATGGGTCTCTCTGTCAGACTGGTGCAATTACGACTAGAGGCTGATTAGAGGCGCCTACACAGAGATGAGGGAAAAGTGCTCTTAGGGTGTGTCTCTCTGTACACAACGCTAGGTGGCACAACACTCGTCAATGTGTGGGTGATAAGATGCATGCGGCTTGCTGCCCACGTGTCTGAGGGGGCGCGGGTTAGCTTCGATCCCCTCGGTCAGAGCAGGGATCGGCATAGGCGGAGAGGAAGCATGATGCAATTGGGCAATTGGACGTGCTAAAAAGGGAGAAAAGGGAGAAAATGCATAAAAATAAATAACAACACAAAGTGTGTGAAAAAAGTCAAGAGGACTAAATACTTTCTGAATTCACTGTAATTTGACAAGTTTGGTGCCCTGCATCTTTGGGATTTACATTCATTCATTTACATTCTTGGCATTTAGCAGACACTTTTATTCAAAGCATCTTACAGTTGTGACAGTATACAATCTAAGCAATTGATGGTTAAGAGCCTTGCTCAAGGGCCCAACAGTGGCAAGCTGGCAGTGGTCAGGTTTGAACCGGCAACATTCTGATTACTGGTCCAGTACCTTAACCACTAAGCTACAAGTGCCCTCTATGAATTAGAGCATTGGTGCCCCAGATCCCCAGCTTTTCCAGTGTGAATCCTTCATGCTCTTTTTGGCCGGCACTGACTCCTACATCGGGTCGGAACACACTACACTCAGGTATTCCTTAGCCTGAGTGATTAAAACCTACGCACCCACTTTATCCAGAAAACTATATTTATCCAGAGTAGGACCACCCACTCACATCTATGTGGCATACATGTCCAGATGTGTTGGAAACACAACTGCATAATATCCTTGCTGCATATTTGTAACACATTCATGCTGCAAATTTCCTGTTTTAACAAATAAAAAATTTGTTTAATTCAGATCTGGTAACTGGGGAGGCTATTGAAGCACAATTAACGCTTAGTGTTTTTGTGTGTGGTATCATACTACAAGAAGGCATTATAAGTAGGTAAGTCGTGGTCATAAAGGTAAGCACATATCCAGCAACAAAACTCTCATAGGCTGTGGTAGATCTATGCACGCTGTTGAAGGTGACATAAAACCCAGATTTCCTGTAACCTGGAACTGTAAGTAAGTAAGTACACTACCTGCTGTGCAACCCACATGACATATTATCCCATCAATGATTACAACATATTTGCAATAAACAGTTTCTATTACCAGTTAATACCATTTGGAAGCATCCGGTGTGTGTGTGTGTGCGCATGTAAGACAGGGTCAATATAACATCCGCTTGATAAACATGTGACCTAAAAATACAAGATCCAACAGACTGAAATAGTGATGTCATTGTTCGTCACTCACCCCGAGGAACCGGTGCTCTTGCAAACGCTGAGGAGGGGCCGCTTCTCAGCAAAGCTGTCAGTGTTGAGTGGACCTGCAGATGAAAAGACAGAGGAAGAACATTAACCGAGAAGCATACAAAGAAATACATTCATTAGCAATGTGTGAGGCCTGTGGACAGTTAGCCACAGCCACACATCACACATGATTTTTAAAAAAAGCATAATTTAAAAGAAACTAGTACAACAGAATGTGTTGATTTTACAGCCCTGTAAATGAATGAGATTTTCCACAAATAAAACTAAGGCAAGCGATTCTTTTCCGTCAACCTATAGATCCGTCCAAACTGACCACAAAGTAATTCCAGAGCTCACAGTGACAAATATACAGACAGAAAGCAGAAATGCCATTTAATGCGATGTGTTAACACAAACCCTTCCCCAACCGTCTCTCAAAGAAAGCCTTCAAAGCTTTCGGAGGGGATTTTCGTCTGACTGGTTTTAATTTTCGTGCTTGGAGAAATTACAGCATGGTAAAAGGCCGGTAGGCAAATTTCAGGCAGGGAAAACATGTCGTTATGTTTACAAATCCCATATTTATCTCATTCTTCTGATTTGAAAGTGAGGGGTGAAACTTCCAATAATGTCAAGACTGGAGACGATGTGTGCTTTAGCAAGGCTGTAATTTGGTTAGCCGTGCCATGGCGGTAATCATGTGCAGGAAGGCAGAGCCCCCCTGGCATAGCGTGTGAGTGCAGATGTGCGCCGCTCTCAGACCCCTAACACTGTAAAGGGCCTCCTCTGTTTTTACTTCCCCATCATCAAACATTGTCACTGGTCACGAGAGCTGATCGCGATGCAGAAACGACGGACTCCAAAAGACAACCGCTAACAGCTGCCTTTTGTCTTAAAGTCAAAACGTAGGCAAAACGATCCTTGTTTATCTGTTTGAATTTTGAAAACGACTGAATTTGAAGACTAATTATTTTCTAATACAACGTGCAAAGGACAGAAATCCAACTTGCCACCCAACAGGTTCAAAACCCTGACCCCATTTAACAGCTTTTAATTGTCACGACCCCACTACATCACCACTCTCCACCCAGTAGGGCGGAGGCTTAGTGGGTAGCACTGTCGCCTCACAGCAAGGTGGTCCTGGGTTCGATCCCCAGGTGGGGCGGTCCGGGTCCTTTCTGTGTGGATTTGGCATGTTCTCCCCGTGTCCGCGTGGGTTTCCTCCGGGTGCTCCGGTTTCCTCCCACAGTCCAAAGACATGCAAGTGAGGTGAACTGGAGACACTAAATTGTCCATGACTGTGTTCGATATAACCTTGTGAACTGATGAACCTTGTGTAATGAGTAACTACCGTTCCTGTCATGAATGTAACCAAAGTGTAAAACATGACGTTAAAATCCTAACAAACAAACAAACCAACCACCCAGTAGGCTTGGGCTTACCACTGAAAATATCTGCTAAATATCTTATTTAAATTTGTTCGCTTGTTTGTTTTATTAGGATTTTAACGTCATGTTTTACACTTTTGGTTACATTCATGACAGGAACGGTAGTTACTCATTACACAAGGTTCATCAGTTCACGAGGTTACATAAAACACAGTCATGAGCAATTTACTGTCTCCAATTCACCTCACTTGCATGTCTTTGGACTGTGGGAGGAAACCAGAGCACCCGGAGTAAACCCACGCAGACACGGGGAGAACATGCCAACTCCACACAGTAAGGACCCGGACCGCCCCACCTAGGGATCAAAGCCAGGACCTTCTTGCTGTGAGGCGACAGTGATACCCACTTAGCCACAGTGCCGCCCTCTTATTTAAAGCAAAAGTACTGATCTTAAATCAAATGTTGTACCATTGTAGGCACATTAGTCGGTTTGAATGTGCAGGAATTTTAGCACATTAAATTGTCCCATCACAAAAAAGAAAAAAATACCAACAATTTATTTTGTAACACGTAAACCTGTGATTATATGCAAATAAGCGTGTCTGTTGCATTGCATTTAGCCCATTAGAAATTTGCCTTTTAAAAGGGGCTGGTATACATTTACATTTATACATTCACTCACCATAAAGCTGTGGTATCACAGGCATACAGAATTTGGGAGGTGTAAAAACAACTGCCATCTGGGTACGGTGGTCAGTGACACCATGCTGATATGGGCGTGACTACAGCTTTTGATAGTGTGTCTGCTTTTGTTAATGTAGTTATCATTGTAATTGTGAATGTAAAGTAACACTGAATTTGAGAATTGCTATTTGAAGAAAATTATTATTATTATTATTATAACAACAAGTCACTTGGGTGGTGTAGCAGTAATTCACACTAGTGGGACTGTACAGCTGGGATCCAGGGTTTGAATCCCCAGCAGGACAGATGTCTACATACAGACATGATTCTCTGAGTGAAAGAGGCCCCATGTTGGCTTGGCGCCCTGTCCGTGGTGTGTTAGTGCTTTACGCCCAGTGATTCTGGGGAAAAAAAACAGACCCATCACAACCCTGATCAGGTTAAAGCAGTAAAAATAAGAACAAAAATCTTTCATATTTAGATTAACTGTGACTGTCCACTGTCTAAAATATACTCTGTTTGTCAACAAGGTGTCAAAATAAGTACCTCAGGGGTATCAAGCCCGGCAGGAAAAATTCTAATTTTGAGACGTATGTCATCAATGCATCATGTGCCTTGTGGTTAAACAGCAGCCAAACTTAGCAAGTAACACAAGCATCAGAAAAAAATCTGAATTATGGTTTGTTTCTTTTGAGAAAGTGGAACTTCCTCCTTTATTCTGGGAATGACCTTGCCTTATTAAAATTGACACCTATTTTCAGGACTTTCCAAATCCGCCCACCCAGGCTCCGGGCTCAAACAAATCCTCTATTTAAAGCCCAGTACAGTGCAACACTGTTTGCACCATACAGATTGCAATCAGTTTCCCCAGAAGAACAATTCATTTTATTTAGCAGTGAATTATTCTGCTCATGTGTTGGCTATCTGCTGCTTCCTATTACTGTACTGCACTTTTATCCGTGTCCAGCTTGTATTAAAAGCCACCATTGTCTATTGTTAAGATCTGCTAAAATGCCGGAACCCGAATCCAGATCTAAATGTCACACTAAAATGCCACTTAGTAGTAATAGCAACAAGGTATAGAAGTGGGACATTTATTATGTGCTTAATTTAATTTAATTTATCTTTTAATGCAGAACTATTCTTAGCTCTCTAGGCTTCTGAAATCCTAAATCTGCCCTGCAAAAAAACTGAGTGCTCTAAAGACATAGTCCTACTAAATTAGTGCAGTAAACTAATTAACAAGGAAATTTTTAATTTATTTATTATATATATAAAAATAATAATAAATAAATTAAAAATGTCCTTGTTAATTAGTTTACTGCACTAATTTAGTAGGACTATGTCTTTTGAGCATACAGAAACGGTATATATATATATATATATATATATATATATATATATATATATATATATATATATAAATATATATACAGTGTATCACAAAAGTGAGTACACCCCTCACATTTCTGCAAATATTTTATTATATCTTTTCATGGGACAACACTATAGAAATAAAACTTGGATATAACTTAGAGTAGTCAGTGTACAACTTGTATAGCAGTGTAGATTTACTGTCTTCTGAAAATAACTCAACACACAGCCATTAATGTCTAAATGGCTGGCAACATAAGTGAGTACACCCCACAGTGAACATGTCCAAATTGAGCCCAAAGTGTCAATATTTTGTGTGACCACCATTATTATCCAGCACTGCCTTAACCCTCCTGGGCATGGAATTCACCAGAGCTGCACAGGTTGCTACTGGAATCCTCTTCCACTCCTCCATGATGACATCACGGAGCTGGTGGATGTTAGACACCTTGAACTCCTCCACCTTCCACTTGAGGATGCGCCACAGGTGCTCAATTGGGTTTAGTCCATCACCTTTACCTTCAGCTTCCTCAGCAAGGCAGCTGTCATCTTGGAGGTTGTGTTTGGGGTCGTTATCCTGTTGGAAAACTGCCATGAGGCCCAGTTTTCAAAGGGAGGGGATCATGCTCTGTTTCAGAATGTCACAGTACATGTTGGAATTCATGTATCCCTCAATGAACTGCAGCTCCCCAGTGCCAGCAACACTCATGCAGCCCAAGACCATGATGCTACCACCACCATGCTTGACTGTAGGCAAGATACAGTTGTCTTGGTACTTCTCACCAGGGCGCGGCCACACATGCTGGACACCATCTGAGCCAAACAAGTTTATCTTGGTCTCGTCAGACCACAGGGCATTCCAGTAATCCATGTTCTTGGACTGCTTGTCTTCAGCAAACTGTTTGCTGGCTTTCTTGTGCGTCAGCTTCCTTCTGGGATGACGACCATGCAGACCGAGTTGATGCAGTGTGTGGCGTATGGTCTGAGCACTGACAGGCTGACCTCCCACGTCTTCAACCTCTGCAGCAATGCTGGCAGCACTCATGTGTCTATTTTTTAAAGCCAACCTCTGGATATGACGCCGAACACGTGGACTCAACTTCTTTGGTCGACCCTGGCGAAGCCTGTTCCGAGTGGAACCTGTCCTGGAAAACCGCTGTATGACCTTGGCCACCATGCTGTAGCTCAGTTTCAGGGTGTTAGCAATCTTCTTATAGCCCAGGCCATCTTTGTGGAGAGCAACAATTTATTTCTCACATCCTCAGTGAGTTCTTTGCCATGAGGTGCCATGTTGAATATCCAGTGGCCAGTATGAGAGAATTGTACCCAAAACACCAAATTTAACAGCCCTGCTCCCCATTTACACCTGGGACCTTGACACATGACACCAGGGAGGGACAACGACACATTTGGGCACAATTTGGACATGTTCACTGTGGGGTGTACTCACTTATGTTGCCAGCTATTTAGACATTAATGGCTGTGTGTTGAGTTATTTTCAGAAGACAGTAAATCTACACTGCTATACAAGCTGTACACTGACTACTCTAAGTTATATCCAAGTTTCATGTCTATAGTGTTGTCCCATGAAAAGATATAATAAAATATTTGCAGAAATGTGAGGGGTGTACTCACTTTTGTGATACACTGTATATATATATATATATATATATATATATATATATATATATATATATATATATATAGTTTTAAGTTGTTCCATTTCCGTTCACACATGTATTGACCAAACGTGTGCACAGGCCAATATGAGAGATGTGATGAAAGAAAAAGAAAAGACTCTCGCAGAGTGCTGGTAAAACAAGCCAGCAGCTGACAGCAGGCCAAGTTTGACTTTAAAGAGCTGATTTTAATATTAGCATGGGAAAGCAGCAGGGATCTGGCAAGCTCAATGCTGTTAAACTGGAAAGTCTTTAATTTCGACACGATTTTAAAAAACAGGAAGGAAAAAGCTATTAATGCACTGTTAATTCAAAGTACTTAGTACTCAGACAGACATATAAAACAGAAAAAAAGGGAAAGAATAAATGTTAGATTAGGTCTCGTAAAAATGTGGGACGGTGGTAGCCTAGTGGGTAGAGACAGTTCAAATCCAGGCTCTACTATGCAGCCACTGTTGGGTCCTTGAGCAAGGCCCTTAACCCTGTCTGCTCCAGGGGTGTTGTACAATGGCCGACCCTGCACTCTGACCCCAGCTTTCAAACAATATGGGATAATTGGAAAAAGAATTTCACTGTACTGTACACATGTATATGTATATAGGACAAAGGCATTCTTCTAAAAAATGCATCTTTCTACATAGATGGAACAGTGGTCACAATATTAGGAACAGTAATGTTTGTTTATTAGGATTTTAACATCATGTTTTACACTGTTGGTTACATTCATGACAGAAACGGTAGTTACTGTCATGAATGGGACAGTGGTAGCCTAGTGGGTAGAGCTTTGGGCTATCAACCGGAAGATTGACCCAGCCACTGTTGGGTCCTTGAGCAAGGCCCTTAACCCTCTCTGCTCCAAGGGCGCTGTATGATGGCTGACCCTGCGCTCTGACCCCAGCTTCCAAACAAGCTGGAATATGCGAAGAAAGAATTTCATTGTACTGTACACCTGTATATGTATATATGACAAATAACGTATATCTTCTTCTTCTTCTTCTTCTACTCATTACACAAAGTTCGTCACTTCACAAGGTTATATCGAACACAGTCATGGACAATTTTGTACCTCCAATTCACCTCGCTTGAATGTCTTTGGATTGTGGGAAGAAATTGGAGCACCCGGAGGAAACCCAAGCAGGCACGTGGAGAACATGCAAACTCCACACAGAAAGGACTCGGACCGCCCCACCTGAGGATCGAACCCGGGACCTTCTTGCAGGAACAGTAATACACCAGCTCATCTACTGTATATAATTATCAGCCTGTAATGTAACAGCAGGAATACAGACAGGGGTAAAGAAATCGGAAACAGTAAAGAAATCGGAAACAGCTTCTTGTTAAGGTTTATATCAAACATCAGAATGGGGAAAAAAAAACTGTGATCCGAGTGACCTGGATCTGGGCTTGGCTCGTGGTATCATACGGGCAGGTTTAAGACTGTTATAAACGTCCGATATGAGATGCCAGATTTATTTAGCTAGCATTTCAAACCAACAGCCATACAGGTAAACCAGCTTGTTTTAAATAGGTTCATGAGAAAGTATTAGGTACTTACTGATGAGAGGGGCTGGGAGGATACGAGCAGTTCTGACAGGACCATGCCTCACTGAAAACAGCTCTTGGGCTTCTCCAATAAGCTGCAATAGACAACACACATTTATGAAGCAACTATACAGAAAAAATTAATTATATTTCAATAAGGCCACACTTTTTAATCATCAGTCTGTAGCCTCCAAAATAAACAGTAGACCTGTTTGTTTCCTCACTAATTCATGTTTGTCACATAGATAAGGGTCAAGTCAAGTCAAAATTATTTGTATAGCGCTTTTTACAGTAGACATTGTCTCAAAGCAACTTTATAGAATCCAGGACAAACAGACCAAAAACCCCTGTTGAGCAAGCCAAGGGTGACAGTGGCAAGGAAAAACTCCCTTAAAATTACAGGAAGAAGCTGCTCAGGTGGCGCAGCGGCAAAAAAAAAAAAAAAAGGACAGACACGCTGCAACCAGAGCTGGATTCTGAGTACATCGTATCGAATCCAGCTCTGCCTTACCGGTTCGAGGCTGAGTGGCTGTATGAGCAACGATTGGCTGGTTTCTCAGTTGGCGGGGGGGGGGACAAAGAACCGGATGTGGGTCTCTCTCTGTCAGAATGCGATTACAACCTCTGCCGGCTAATTAGAGGCGCCTGCACAGAGATGAGGAAGAGTGCCCTTAGGGTGTGTCTCTCCGCATGCAACGCTAGGTGGCACAACACTCATCAATGTGTGGGTGGCAAAAATGCATCCGGCTGCTGCCCATGTTTCGGAGGGGATGTGGGTTAGCTTCGATCTCCTCGGTCAGGGCAGGGTTCGGCATAGACAGAGAGGAAGCACGATGCAAATTGAACAACTGGATGTGCTAAAAGGGGGAGAAAAAGGGGAAAAAAATAATTTACAGGAAGAAACTTTGAGAGGAGCCGGACTCAACAGGGACCCATCTTCCATGGGTGTCATGGACAATAATTTAAATGAATTAGACTTACACAAATCATACATACACAAACGTCATCTATAACTGTCAATGTATATAGCAACCCCCACTTAAATACCCATTGTATTTTCTCTGGCTGCTCACATATTTAGTGGTTGCCACAGAAGACAATTCTGGCCTGCATAAGGGATTGGCACAGTTTTTACCCTGGACGTTCTTCCTGGCACAACCCTCCTTATTTTTATCCAGGCTTGGGACTGAGGACTTTTATCCACCCACACTTAGAGCGCAATGACAAGTGCACTTCCCATCGGCTAGTCTGTTCGTCCACCTCTGACCTGCCGATAGCACCGCTGAGATTCAATCCCGGTATCTCCCTGTGCCAGCTTTTTTTGCAACCCAATGTACTTGGCTATAAAACATTAACAGACAATGCACTGGTTCAAGAAGACTACATCATTTGTTTGTAGTGGTGAGGAAGTGCTTCGTCACTCTATAATAAGCATCCAACCATTAGTCATCTTCCAACTAACCAAAACCTGCAACAAATGTGTGGTATGTAATGGAAATCAGAGCTGGACCGAGATCAACTGGGAGCTAAAATGAGAGGATTTTAAAAATTCCTGAAAATAGGTGTGTGCGCGTGTGTTTTAAGCAGACAATCCCAGAAGCGGATAATCTCTCTTTTGCACAATTAGTAGCTTTTGTATAAAGAAGGATCAGTCATGTTTTAATAAAAAAACTGAAAGCCTGACTGCCAAGCAGCAGGTTACCACGACATCTAAAACACGTCAGACAGAGAAAAGAGCGCAAAATGTACAATATCACAGATTATCACAGATTAAGACCACCAACGAAATCCCCCATTAGCAAACGGGGCTGAAAAATAATGGAATTTAGCAGATTGCACAGTTTGCATTAATGCAAGTGTCATTTTGCATTACACGTTGTCCACGTGTCAACCATCTCCACTCCTCTACAATTACATTAGGTTTTACGACAGCAATATGCAAAGTGACTTTATGTTGTATACCGTCACACTTTCATTCAAATGAACAAAGATTGATGGAATCTACAAATCAATCAGAAGAACACAGCTGGAGTTAATGGCAGATAAAGTATACGACTGCAGACGATGCGCATGGCGCTAATAATATTAAACTAAAGAGGTTGGCCAATAGCTGACAGGCCTGTGTCCTTGGCTGTTAAGGTCTATAATACACATAAATCTGATTAGGAGAAAATTGCATTTTAGAATAAATGAACTTAATACAGCTGTAATCAAGACCATGTAAAGACAAATTCAATAAAGGCTTTGGGAATGTGATGTCATGCCTTGACTAAATCCCCAGCATCAGTATCCAAGATAAATACCTACCCAATAGTTACATTTGTCTCAAAAGCCATGTTTCAAATTTGTACAGAACCTGCGATATAAACTCATGTATGCATTAAGTAGGAGGTCCAAACATCCTCTTTTTTGGGCCTAAAGAATGCATCTGGATGGCTTTTGTAGTCCGTGTGTGCCATTCTTTGTGTTTTCGTACTAATTTCATCTTTCTCCTCAGGCCCCGCCTTCTCGCACTTCTCTTCTCTAATGCCCAAACATTAATGAAAATCACAGACGAATTACAGAAAAAAAATTCTGTGTTTTCGTCTGGCACGGGATCCAAAACAAAAAACTGCAGCTAAAGAAGACAGAGCTCGTCAGGTTAATTAACTATTTTGTTATGAAGCATCACAACGGCTTCAGATCAACTGACTGCACGTCTGCCTTGTTAAAAAGTATTTTCCTGATTCTGAAACAGCATACCAAGATAAAGGTTATTGTTAAGCCGTACCATGGCTGATCTTGTGCTCTTACCCAGGCTTCAAAACAAGCTTCCAAACAAGCTGGGATATGCAGAAAAGGAATTTCATTATACTATACAAGCATATATGTATATATGCCTAATAAAGGCATTTCATCTGTCCAATATTATTATTTTCTGATCATCATGACTGGTTATAAAAGAAGCATTTACAAGTCTAGAAAGTCTAGCGTGGTTGCAAGAAATGGAATGATTCAACAATCTAGTCCATGACATTATTAAAAGGTTGAAAAATCAAATCTTGAGACCACCAAGACTAGACTTCAGACTGTTGAGCAGCTAAAGTGTTATGTTACATTAACCAATAAAAGGAGAAAAACACCCACATTCAAAACACATTTGCGGTCATCAGTTCCCAAGTAATAAAAAAAAAAAACAGTGTTAAAAGTGAAGGTAATGTAAGAGTGACATCTAACCCTGTCCTTGTTTTTAAGGTGTTTCAGCTATCAAATTTAGAATGAGCATATACATTTAAAAAAAAAACGGAAGCAGGGGCTTGAGGTAACAAATGAAGCTACTGTGATTCTTGTTGGCTTGTTGGGTGTGACAAGAAATTAGCTTATTAGTGAGACAGCGCAGGTAGGATGCTATGGAGACAAAGTTGGGAAGGCCAGATTGAGATGGCAGAAGACAGAAGAGATATAAGAGTTCTATTAAGAAAAGGGTGCAAAGGATGGAGCCACCAGGCAGGAGAAGGAAAGAAAGGCCAAAAAAGAGGTTTCTAGATGGGATGAGAAAGGGTGTTCAGAACAGGGCAGGATGGAGACCAATGATTCGCTGTGGCGACTCCTAACGGGAATTACTGAAGCATTGAATCAACAACAAATAATTGTCTGTTTTTATTGAGAATTTTCTCCGACCTCCCAACCCATTTTTTTATAATAATAGTAATCGTTTCTAAAAGAAGAAGAAAGATAAAAACAAACAAAAAACTATTCTGAGTCTAAGGCTGCTGGATGGCAAAAAGCACTAAACTGTTTAAATCAGAGCATTACTAACACCTTTCTCTCATGTCATTCCACCAGACACCTCTTCATCCCAACACCATTGAATGCACTCATTGTAATCTGCTCTTTATCTCCCACCAGCATGCAACACCTCTGTAGTCAAAGAGCTCTCCCTCTCTAAGGAGATATTAATGCACACACACTCGATTCAGACCCGAACTCACGCTACGGCGGATCTGCTAACCCCATTTCTCCTCCTCCGTTCAACGCCATTACAGAGGGTGTCGGCTTAGCAACTGTCAAAAACACTTCACGGTCACTCATAGATTGAAACTGCAGTTTTCACCACTTAACCCAGCCGGGTGAAAAACACACCATTAAGATCCAAAAAACTGAAGTAAAAGGCAGGGTGGAACAAAGAAAAGACAAACATGAAAACCAAGGTTTTAATCTAGAGGGACACACAACACCGGGTAAAGAAAAAAGGTTGATATTAGGGCTCATTTAAGCACAGATTGCACTCATTCATTACCAGCCTTATTTATTTAATCGATTCAGCCATCTGATAATAATCACTATAACCTGATCAGTCTGGAGTCTGACCGGAAACACCCTGGACAGAGCACCAATACAATCGTAAATCATGCACTCACCCATTTACTCACACCTGAGAACATTGCACAAATGTTTAAATATTATAGTCATTAAATCCATTTTATTTCAATTCCCATTTTTTTATCACCAACTTTTCCGAAATCAGTGATCAATGCAGAAACACGCCCGGACAGGATGTAAGTCCATCGCAAGGCCTCAGCCACCCACCCAGACTTAAAGACATGGCCAATCATAATTGTAGGTAGATGCCCAAGCGGCCGATAGCATCACCAAGGATTTGAATCTTGGATGTCAGTGGTAGGTGGTAACTAATTTAGAACTGCACCTAAGCACCTCAAGTTTGTATATAAATTACTGAAACAATACTCCTATCAGTCAGATCAGATTAGCTATCATATACATTACATTTACATTTTTGGCATTTAGCAGACGCCTTTATCCAAAGTGACTAACATTACAGGTACAGTATACAGTCTGAGCAATTGAGGGTTAAGGGCCTTGCTTAAGGGCCTAACAGCAGCAACCTGGCAGTGGTGTGGCTTGAACCAGCAACCTTCTGATTACTAGCCCAGTATCTTAACCACCAAGCTATAGCTTGCCTATCAGATACTATAGAAGTGTCATCAAATGCTACGTTGCTTCTACAAGTGAAATATAACTGTTTAATTTTCAACACCTTTCTAAACCTTTCTGTTTTTTCTTATACAACAAGTTAACTCATAAAAGAATCTTCTTTAGGACAGTTCCTCCCAAATGTGGTAGTTCAGTACCCCCGTTCTGTCTTTAAGCCCACGTACATGTATTATTAGCACAGGGGACATGAAAGATGCAACACATGGAGGGCTTAAAACCAGGGTTGGGAACCGCTTGAGTTGGAAAGAGGTTGTCTTTGCAAACACTGACATCTAGAGGCTATAAAGAGAATTGCACATTTACCAACAAGAACGGTTTACACCTAAAAAATGTCTTGTTATATGTGCTCGTATGCCACTTTGTATCTTTACCATTATTTATTTATTTATTTATTAGGAATTCAACATGTTTTATACACTTTGGTTACATTCATTACAGAACAAGTTATTACTGGTTACACAAGATTCATCAGTTCAAGTTTTTAATGTCAAACACAGTCATGGACAATCTCCAGTTAACCTGTCTGCATGTCTTTAGACTGTGGGCGGAAACCGGAGCTCCCGGAGGCAATCCCTGCAGACACGGGGAGAACATGCAAACTCCACACAGAATATCTGTACCATCACTGACATTATGCCATAAGTGCATGCAGTATTGGCAAATAACACCAAACTTGCATGTGAAAACAGAATGTTAATCGTTTTAAAGTTTGCGAGCATAATGTCAGTAACGTTTTCTCTTTTCATATCATGAAATGTTTGCAAAAGCAGGTTACAGTGAGGTTACAGTGAGCTTTTTGAAATGGTATCCGGCATCAGTGAGTAGTCAGGGCATCAGGTGTGTTTGTAATGATCATGAAAGAGAAAATAAGGCTGCTTTCCTCATTCACATACAGACAAAACAGCACACTAACAGAAATGTATAAAACATATATGTAAGGAACAAAACATGATGGGATGTTTTATGTTAACTGTTTGTTCTTGAAAAGTAAAGTGTAAACAACTTACAGATACGCTCCAGATCTGCACTCCATCCGAGTAGCCAATCATCAGACACAACGGTGGGTCAACACCACTGCCGTGCATCTCCAGGAACTCTGGTGAGCGGGCCACATCTGTACATACAAACAGCAACAACTTAGCAAAAATATATGGAAAGTGTCAAATATATGCTTGGTGAAATAAACTGCCATAAATTGCTATCCATCAACCTGAATTCATCTTTTTTTAGAATTCTTTTATTACAATTTAGTTGTATTTTATTCTGTATTAAAAAAAAAATTTAATGCATATTTTCTCCCAATCTAGATGTATCCAGTTGTATCTCAATCATATTTGAGGAGGTGCCCGGCCAGCCAAAAGCTCATCACCTCAGAACTGGTGGGCTAGCTTGTTTTACCACTGTGCCACCCGAGCAACCCTTATTTAGCATTCTTTACCCAGGACTACGTAATGTACAAACCAATCATTTATAATTGGTACAGTGCAATAAAGAATCTCAGAATTTGCACAACGCTAGCCCTGACAAAGGAGAAGCGCACAGATTATCATGTGCCCCGTTCAGCCCCTGCTTTTCCCACAGACAGCCATGTCTATCCCACATGCAAACACCTCAACCAGCTAGTATAGGCAACATTTGCAACAGCATTGAGGAACCATTTTAATCTCCCTCCCTCAGACACAGCCATGTATGCCAGTTGGATGCACAGCCAGGTTGATAGATCAGTTGAGATTCTTAAGAAACTCGAACGTATGAACGTTTAACTTATGGTGCCCAGCTGCATCCAATATCTAAATATTAAGATGAAAATATCTCAAACTTGTAAGCTGGTTAAAAGCAGTTTACTAATAAGTGGCAAAGGTTATTAGTACAAAGTTACACAGAATTGAGAGCAGAGCTTCAGATCTCTACATGAGACAGACAGCTCAGATGGCTGATTTGTATGCGACAGTTTACTTTATTTAAAGAAAGATTGATAAAGTTTAAATCTATGCAGACACAATGCATTTATATAATTTAAATCTCAAACAAAATATCTATTGCATTTTAAAATCACAATGATGTGGATGTTTTGCAGCATGTCGCAGTATAAAGGTAGAACCTTAGCTTATCATCTTGTAATAATTACACTAATGATGTCAGAAAGATTTTCAGGATTTTAGTTTGCCCTCGTCCCTACCAGCTTGGTTTTGAATCTACATTCCATATAAGGCGCAGAGAATCTCAAAACAAAATCTGATGAGATGTGCGCTACTGCATTTTTGGCTGGCATTTTGGAAAGAAAAGAACGAAAGCCTGACTTATCTTTGAAAGCCGAACTTGCCGAACGTCAGAAAGCACGCATACAAGCGGCCACATTTTAAACAGTCCTCCCGTATACATGGTTTTTCTGTCTTGTTGATTTATTTAGGTACACTGGTGGATTGGAAGCTTGCATGAAGACAAATGAGCCATGTGCTTAACACGATCATGTTAATCAGGTTCTAAAGGGGCTACTGTATATACCGCTGAAATCAAACGAGACATTTTATAAACACAGTGCTGTTCCAGGGCTGCTGTCAAGTTTCACCAGCGCTGGCACACTTACGCAAATGTCAGCAAGAAAACACAGAGCTGTCACTCATCTTACATAAAGGGAACTGAACCATCAAAAAGCGGCCAGCGTGCTTAATGTTAAATAATCCTGCCAAGCCTAAACATTGTACTAATATAATCAGAGCCTGAGGGGATTTAGTGCTGCTACGACCAAAGACTGCGAATGAAAGAGTTCTAGCGGTGAATCAAAATCACAGTGCGACTGCTGCCACAAGACACAAGTCTAATTTCCACCAACAGAAGAACAGTACATAATGCAATAAACATTTTGCTACCAAATAGAATTTAGTTTGTGAATACTTGATTGCTCATGTCAGTTTAAATCAATATACACGCATGGCAGAGTGATCTAGCAAGTGTTCGAACTCGCACCAAGCAAGGTCCGTATAGACATGGTCTGGTGTGGAAGACCTCCAGTGGCCTGTACAGAGCCCTGACCTCAACCCCACTAGACACCTTTGTAATGAATTAGAACATGACCTTGCAAAAGTTTTGTTGACTGAATTTTGACTTAAATTCCAACAGAAACACTCCAAAAACATTTGGTCATAAACTCACAAAACTGTGGCCTCGTAGTGTGCATTCTGTAAAAGAAGCGAACTGAAAACGTACCATTAATGTCAGCTTTTTCAAACAGGACCCAGCTGATCTTTTCTTTTTCATCTGTTGGAGGAGTCCCAGGGTATGCCTTTAAAAAAGTAAAAGATGTAAAAACATTTTTAAGCAGAGGTGTATTACCTAACTGAACATTTTGTTTTCTTTACTTATGGTTAACCAACAAACTAACTGGATACTAATTTAGAGTGCATGTTATAATCTACTCTACAATTACCCAATCTAACATTGAAAAACATCATGTTTTACACACTTTGGTTACATTCATGACAATACAGGTAGTTACTCGTTACACAAGATTCATCAGTTCAAGTTATTTCAAACAGTCATGGACAGCTTCGTATCTCCAGTTTACCTCCCTTGCATGACTGTGGGAGGAAACCCGGAGCTCCCGGAGGAAACCCACGCAGACACAGGAAAAACATGCAAACTCCACACAGAAAGAACCCGGACCGCTTAACCTGCGGTAAAAACACACGCTGCAACCAGAGCTGGGATCTCGAATACATCGTATCGAAGCCAGCTGAGGCAGACATGAACGACGGCCACATGAACAACGATTGGCCTGTTTTTTTAGATGGGCGGGACTAAGCCAGATATGGGTCTCTCTCTGTCAGACTGGTGCGATTACGACTAGAGGCTGATTAGAGGCGCCTACACGGACATGAGGAAAGAGTAGGGATGTAACGATGCACCGGAAGACAGTTAAAAATCGGTGCGCGTGTGCCACGATTTGAATCGGTTATTAATTTAACATTAATCGATATTCACTTTAAACAGCAGAGGGCGCTGGCACTATATTTTTTTTACACAAAAAGAGAAATGTGCAGCATTATTATGCATAGTTTGTACCTACCTCGGAAATAAAATGACATCATTATGTAGATAAATTAAATATAAGCACAAATCCAGTATTTTATTTTAAATAGAAGTAATAAAAGGAAACTTTGTCATAACTTGTCTTCAATTTAATTTTGTTTAAAAAAATCTGAAAAAATCGTATCGTGAACCCAGTATCGTGAATCGTATCGTGGGTAGAGTGTATCGTTACATCCCTAGGAAAGAGTGCTCTTAGGGTGTGTCTCTCCGTACACAACACTAGGTGGCACAACACTCGTCAATGTGTGGGTGATAAGATGCATACGGCTTGCTGCCCACGTGTCGGAGGGGGCACGGGTTAGCTTCAATCTCCTTGGTCAGAGCAGGGATCGGCATAGGCGGAGAGGAAGCATGATGCAATTGGGCAATTGGACGTGCTAAAGGGGGAGAAAAAAGGGGAAAACATCTTAGCAAAAAGTCTTAGCTCAGTAGGAGCCAGATACTAACCTGAGGAACTACATCTTGCAAAAAAGTCACTACACTTTCCATATAGGACTGCTCCCTGGAAAACAGTAAAACAACATATAGGTAACATTACAAAACCCACATGAATTAAGTAAAGGTATATTTAATACTATTGTATGTAATACTGCATATCATTTTAGTTACAGTCAAATAATCAATCACCAACATAACAGCTGCACTTACTTTTCCCATATTAGTACAATTTCCTAACAAACTACATTAAATATATTTACAAACAGCAACATTTAGACTCTCTAGATTGTGAAAACAATATCACACATTTATCAGTGGTGATCTAAGGGTAAGAAAAACAAAGCTAATAATGAAGAAACTGTTATAAACACAAAGAGAGTAATAAAGCATCATAGAGAGCGAACACAGTAGAGCTAAGAGTGAGGGCTGCTGGGTCATGTCACTATTTAAATTATATTTGCTAATGGTATCAAGCTCTGAAAGCATAACATGTCAAACTGTAATTCTATCCAAATGTATCTGAAATGTTGACATTACAGCTGCAGATTTTCAACTGTTAAAATAAAGGTGCAGAAGTCACTCATGATAAGATATGTTAACATATATGGATTTTTTAGATACTGATTCATAATAGGGCTGCACAACAGAGCAAAACAACAATAGTACAGCACTACGTTATTAAATTAACCATAAAGATTTAATTTGGAACTTTTTAGATTGGTCAGTGCATGTTGCAGGATTCTACAAGATCAGTACTGCAAAGTCCAATGTATTTCACACTGGTCAGCACTAATTTCTAACAGAACTGAAACCTACCTACTGATATAGTTCTTATAAAAGTTAAAATAGGAGAGCAAAAAGGAGAAATATACATTAGGAGTGTTGTGGTGAAAAAGGAGGCTTTTTAAATGTAAGGGTTTTGTTCTAGTGTTTTGCTTTGTTCTTACGTCGCAGCCTGGGCTCGAACCACAACCCCTCCAGCACAGCGACTTGGTCTGCGTGGGGAGTCGGACGCCATAGTCAAGCAAAACAAATCCTAAAAAGAAACAAGACAGTGTATTAGATGCAATTACAGTAAATGCAGGTAGTGGTAGATTAATTGTTAAGGTATTGGACTGCTGATTGGAAGTGCTTCACATAGACAGAATAGCAGCATTGAATATACAGTCAAGCTGAAAAGTCTGCTTTTCAAAAAGATGTATTTTGTTTTCACTGCTACAATTTAATTGGCATCCACCTGTGGTAAATTCAATTGATTGGACATGACTGGGGATTGCCAACACCTGCCTACATAAGGTCCCACAGTTGACAGTGCATATCAGAGCAAACTCCAAGCCATGGGGTCAAAGGAATTATCTGCAGACCTCAGAGACAAAACTGTGTCAGGGCATAGATCTTTCCCACTATCGCCAGTATTAAAATGACTTCAAATTTAAGCATAGTAGCCCATTTGTTGACCTTTGGCATTAATAATTCTTTGCCACTCCAAACCTTGACAGTGTTTTGAGGCTTGTCTCTCCCTGGACTACTATTTCTATATACTTACCACGAATGCCCATCCGTGAGAACTCAAATGCCTGGCCATAACAATTTCATTCTTAAATATTTAATATGTATCTAGTATGTACATAACATGCACAACTGTTGCAAAAAAGCTTTTTTTGTGGCATTTTTGGAGGTGGTCATTATATTTGGGCTCATCAGTGTGGACATGGTTCCAAAAGCCTTTACCCTACTGCTCACAAATAAAAACACGAGACTACAATGCTAAATGCCTTGCATTTTATGAGACTAACATCATGGAAGAAAGCAGAAGTTAGGAATTCTGATAGGTGGCTGATGAACAGAAGATCTGGATCTGCTATCTTGGAGTAACTTAAGGTCGAGTATATAAGTATAAAACTACACCAATCAGGCATAACATTATGACCACCTTTGATTACTAGTCCAGTGACTTAATCGCTAGGCTACAACTGCCATGCACCTTTAAATGCCTCCAAGTTGCTAACAGAGACAGGGGTTCTAGTTATATTTCAGCCAGTCAGGGTGCATTTCACATCCTCAAACCCTTTAAAGCATGTAGACTACTGTGCCATTTTCAACATTTAGCAGAGGCTTTTATCCAAAGCGACTTACAGTAGTGTGACAGTATATTGTCTAAGCAATTGAGGGTTAAGTGCCTTGCTCAAGGGCCCAACAGTGGCAGTCTGGCAGTGGTGGGGCTTGAACCAGCAACCTTTTTATTACTAGTCCAGTACCTTAACCACTAGGCTTAAAACAAACTGGTCAAAACTGAGCCCATAAGCCAAACGGTTAGAATCCTAGTTCCAGATATTGTTTGGTCATATTAATGTATTAATACAAATAAATAAATAAAACGTGCGGAACACCGATAACAAAAACTGACTGTACGCTACACTTTACTCTGTATTCTGAGTGTTGTTTTTCTGAAGCAAGCTAGAATGTAAACAACAAACAACTGCTGACAAGGGTATAACAATAACTTATCTTGCCATTTTTGTTCTAGCCAGTGGTTACTCTCCCAAAATAAAATGTAAATTACATGAGAAACATTGCGGCCATAACAGTCAGGGTGAAATCTCTCCCTAAAAGCAACACGCCAGAAAGCTGAGGTGATTAAAAGCCAGCTGGCTTCACGCGCACATTTCATCACTGTTTACATAGCAGCTAGGCTAACCTAGCAAGCTAACTCTTTCTGCTATTCATTTCTAACTGCCAACACAGACACATATTAAATAATTTCAGCAGTATATGTGTAGTACCGACTCCGCTACACACAACACAACCGGTACTGAATTATAACCACATTAATACAAACCAAGTCCGCTTTACTGAACTCCGCTAACAGCTTCTTCCCAAACCGCAATGACAACAGTGTAGCAGCGAACACAACAAACACAGCCACCAATCAGGATGTCACATTTATAAACACCAACCAATCACGTCTGCTAGAGGAGGCAGAGCTCTGAGTTTACAGCCAATCAGGGAAGGCAAAACTGTGTCACGTTAGCCAGGCTAATGCAATCAGATAAATAAAAATGCTGTATAGCTTTCTGAGAGTAAACAATTTTGTTAGCAAAACAAACACAATTATGTAATTATTTATGGTTTATATTATAAGTTTATAATTGGTTTTGTAAAAGTACCGGTCAAAGGTTTTAAAACCCTCACATTTGGCCAGTTTTACTGATATTTAAGCAGTTCAAGTCCAGTGAACAACCTGAAACGTTAAGTGGTGCAAAGGTGAAAGTAAAAAAATACATAAAATACATAAATAAATAAAGACCAAAGGTTTATGTTATCAAAAGTTGATAAATAATGGCAATGTACGTAATTCAATCTTACAATAAAAGGTGTTTTTTTAGGAAAGTCAAAACAATTTATTTATTTATTTATTAATTGTTTGTTTGTTTTTTTGATTCCTTAAACCTTTCCTATTTAAAAACAGTGTTGTAGCAGTCTGTGTTACTATACTATCTAGGTTAGTACAATATCACAGTGGAGGATATGAGCATATTGCTATTGTAATGGCAAGAAAAAGACACTTGACAGAGATCATTTAAAGGTCCATGGGGGGTAATTTTTGGCTTTTGTGGTTAGTTACAAGGTAAATGACAGCAGCATGGCTCGGTGGGTTGCACTGTCGCCTCACAGCAAGAAGGTCCTGGTTTTCTTCCAGGAGCTCCGGTTTCCTACCACAGTCCAAAAACATGCAGTCAGGTTAATTGGAGACACTGAATTGCCCTATAGGTGAATGTGTGTATGTGTGTGTGTGTCTGCCCTGCGATGGACTGGCGCCCTGTCCAGGGTGTTACTGTGTGCCTTGCGCCCATTGAAAAGCTGGGATAGGCTCCAGCACCAGCAACCTCCCGGTTCCCTGATTGGATAAGTGGTTAAGAAAGCAGACATCCCAAGTCTCCCGGAAGTTCCGGGAGTCTCCCGCATATACACAGCGGCTCCCTGATGCCCGTAAGTCAGATAGAATCTCACGGAATCTAGAACGAGCGGCCAAGAGCGCACACACACACACGCAGGCGACACACACCGGGTTGAGGTCCAGGGGTACCTCCCTGAAATGAGTTTTTGCAACTTGGGATGTCTGAGAAAGTGAGTGAGTGAGTGAGTGAATGAGTGAATTTGTAAGAAAGTAAATAAAAGTCAGCTTTTAATAAATTTATGTCAAACCATTTTTATACAAACTTATCAATGTTTCTCACCTACTACAAAGCATTTTTTATATTAATTTTAATTAAAGATCAATAAATTTGATCATTTTATATTGGAGATGAATTAATTTATGCAGGTCTCGTAATTTTATTTATTAGTACAAACAATGTTTCCCATTTACTACAAACTTTTTTAGTTACATTTTTAGTTGTATTTTATTTACATTTATAGTTAAGATAAAAAAAATGTATGATCATTGTACTGCACATCTGTATATGTATGTATGACAAATAACGGATATATTACCTATTTTCATACAGGATTATTGTAAATTATAGAATTATTTAATATGATTAGATTTATTAATGTTAACTATTTTATATTTACACATACAGTACATATCCCTCACCTACAAACTTCTTTACATTATTAAATAATTTATTTTAATTTCTAGTTAAGATCAATAATTGTATAGTAATTATATTTTACAATTATGTGTCCATTTATGTGTCTATATAAAATGGCTTGACATTAATCTAATCAAATAATACAAGACTTAGATGTATTTATTTATTTGCACAATAAAATTATTATAAAAGAAATACAAATTTTGTATTGTTTTGTACAAGGTCTGTAGGTGAGAGACATTGATGTGTGTATATAAAAATTAGTTTGACATTAATACATCAAATTATATGACACTTTAATGGATTCCTTTTTCTGAAAAAAAATGCACAAAATGTTATGAACACTTCTCAGTTTTTCCATTAGTTTTTTTTTTTTAATAAATAGACGTAATCTTAAAATTAAAATGAAATTGCTTTTTAATTATGTTGCCTATTTTCATAAGAATTCATGTAAGAATTCATGAAATAAGTCTTAGGTGTTTTTTCAAGCACTTATTTAAACCAGAATGCCGAATGTCAAAAGAATGTTGAATATTAAACTAATGGGCATGAATATGTACGCTTAAAATGGTTAATGATTACATTGTAAATATACTGTTAAATGGTTAATGATTACTAACTAATACATTGTAAATATACTGTTAAATGGTTAATGATTACTAACTAATACATTGTAAATATACTGTTAAATGGTTAATGATTACTAACTAATACATTGTAAATATACTGTTAAATGGTTTATGACATTAAAACATGTTAAACTGTAAAAGCGTGGCACAATACGACAATAAAGCTCAAGTTGATTTTGCAAATATATTAGAAATTTGGCAAGCTAATAGCTGCCTGATGTTTAAAAAACAAAAAGGCGCTATACAGTCAAACCGCCGACACTAAAAAGCTCAATTTTATTTAGATTTATATCACTGAACGTTAAAGTTAAACTGAAGCCTGATTCTCTGCACTACACTGCTCTGCTCCTTGCTTCTTTTGCTGCAATGTTCATACAGATAAAAAATGATAGAGATGCCCTCTAGTGACCGGGAGCACTTCTGTTGTAGATTTGTATTCGTGTTTCCTTAACTTCGTTGTGTTGTCTCTTAATATATTCGCATTCTCCCTTAATGTTTTTGTGTTGTCCTTATTGTATTCGCATTTTTCCTTAATGTTTTTGTGTTGTCCTTATTGTATTTGCATTTTCCCTTAATGTTGTTGTGTTGTCCTTATTGTATTCGCGTTTTTCCTTAATGTTTTTGTGTTGTCCTTATTGTATTCGCATTTTTCCTTAATGTTTTTGTGTTGTCCTTATTTTATACGCGATTTTCCTTAATGTTTTTGTGTTGTCCTTATTGTATTCATGTTTTTCCTTAATGTTTTTGTGTTGTCCTTATTTTATACGCGATTTTCCTTAATGTTTTTGTGTTGTCCTTATTGTATTCATGTTTTTCCTTAATGTTTTTGTGTTGTCCTTATTGTATTCATGTTTTTCCTTAATGTTTTTGTGTTGTCCTTATTGTATTCATGTTTTTCCTTAATGTTTTTGTGTTGTCCTTATTGTATTCATGTTTTTCCTTAATGTTTTTGTGTTGTCCTTATTGTATTCATGTTTTTCCTTAATGTTTTTGTGTTGTCCTTATTGTATTTGCATTTTCCCTTTATGTTGTTGTGTTGTCCTTATTGTATTTGCATTTTTCCTTAATGTTTTTGTGTTGTCCTTATTGTATTCGCATTTTTCCTTAATGTTTTTGTGTTGTCTTTATTTTATACGCGATTTTCCTTAATGTTTTTGTGTTGTCCTTATTGTATTCGCATTTTTCCTTAATGTTTTTGTGTTGTCCTTATTGTATTCATGTTTTTCCTTAATGTTTTTGTGTTGTCCTTATTGTATTTGCATTTTTCCTTAATGTTTTTGTGTTGTCCTTATTTTATACGCGATTTTCCTTAATGTTTTTGTGTTGTCCTTATTGTATTCGCATTTTTCCTTAATGTTTTTGTGTTGTGCTTATTGTATTCATGTTTTTCCTTAATGTTTTTGTGTTGTCCTTATTGTATTCATGTTTTTCCTTAATGTTTTTGTGTTGTCCTTATTGTATTCGCGTTTTTCCTTAATGTTTTTGTGTTGTCCTTATTGTATTCATGTTTTTCCTTAATGTTTTTGTGTTGTCCTTATTGTATTCGCATTTTTCCTTAATGTTTTTGTGTTGTCCTTATTGTATTCATGTTTTTCCCTAATGTTTTTGTGTTGTCCTTATTGTATTCATGTTTTTCCCTAATGTTTTTGTGTTGTCCTTATTGTATTCATGTTTTTCCTTAATGTTTTTGTGTTGTCCTTATTGTATTCATGTTTTTCCTTAATGTTTTTGTGTTGTCCTTATTGTATTCGCGTTTTTCCTTAATGTTTTTGTGTTGTCCTTATTGTATTTATGTTTTTCCTTAATGTTTTTGTGTTGTCCTTATTGTATTCATGTTTTTCCTTAATGTTTTTGTGTTGTCCTTATTGTATTCGCGTTTTTCCTTAATGTTTTTGTGTTGTCCTTATTGTATTCGCGTTTTTCCTTAATGTTTTTGTGTTGTCAGCTTTTGTTTGCTTTGCAAATGTTATTGTGTTTTGACTCAGCGGGCCACCGTACTACTGGCTCATCAAAGTTTGCAGCTGAGAGAGATGATGAAATGACCAGAGAGAAAAGATACAGAGATGCACAAGCTTAACATCAGGCTTCATGTCAAGAGAGGACAGTGAAATGTTTAGAGTCTCAATTCACTTGATAGCTATCAATACATGGTAGTGAAGAGGACAGACTAAATATCAGCATTTGTGGGTTGTATGACACTAAATGGTCAGACATTGGGTACTTTATGATGTTGGATGGACATACAGTTTTGTCTGGGTTCATAAAAACATTACTACATGCCTAACATCTTACAACCTAGTGAGTAGCAGAGTCATGGCAGTCACATTTGCCAAAAAAAGCCTTAATAAATGACTTCCAAGCAAAACCTGCTTGTGATCACTGGTGATTTTAATGCATGAGTCGAAGAAGATGCAGAAGAATCTGAAGTGTTTGTAAAATATTGTCAAGGTGCAAGAAGCAAAAATGCTTACATATTGGTGGATTTTTGTGCTGAACATAAGTTGGAGATACACTTGAAGACACTTGGAGAAGTCCAAATCAAGTGAACAGATTAACTTCATCTAACAAGGATGTAACATATCACCATGTCTGTGTAACATCTTGGGAGATTATGTTATAAAAAAGCTGCAACAAGGATTTTCCAAAGGTTTCGAAATTGGTAGAAAGACAATTAACAGTCTCAAGTATGCTCATGGTGACGTATACAAGGGATCTTCAAAAAGTTTCCGCACTCCTATATTTTGGTTGGAAACGGTAAGGGTGGGAGGAGTAGCAATTGGTCGTGTCTAAAAGACTGAGAGAGAGTTTCGAGTCCTGATAACTTGTCATGAGCCCGAGTAGTTTTTCACCCGAACTTTTACATCATCTCCAAAAGAGGGAGCCAACAACTAAATAATGAAAATGACCCGTGTTTCTTCCTTCTGTCTCATAGCAGTAGTTTATGCAAAGACAAAATAAGGTAAATGACTAGTGTAAATCAAAAAACACTTGCATGATTTACTTACGCAGCACAGGAGAAATTAACTGAAAACGAGCCGTCACTAGGGGATCCACCAGGGTCCTCTAGGCCCTCAGAGAGGGGTCTAAGTTATACAAATATACGTATACTATATAGTACAGTAGTATATTAGTCTGCATTTTTCCCACTTTATTTTATAATAATAATAATTATAATAATAATATAAAAGAAAAATGCTTAGAAATAATAATAATAATAATAAAAATAATAATAATAATAGTAATGATAATAACTAGTAATAATAATAATAGTAATAATAATAATAATATAAAAGAGAAATGCTTAGATATAATAATAATAATAGTAATGATAATAACTAGTAATAATAATAATAGTAATAGTAATAATAATAATATAAAAGAGAAATGCTTAGATATAATAATAATAATAAAGAGAAATGCTTAGATATAATTATAATAATTATGATATAAAAGAGAAATGCTTAGATATAATAATAGTAATAGTAATAATAATAATATAAAAGAGAAATGCTTAGATATAATAATAATAATAAAGAGAAATGCTTAGATATGATAATAATAGTAATAATATTAAAGAGAAATGCTTAGATATAATAATAATAGTAGTAATAATAATAATATAAAAGATAAATGCTTAGATATAATAATAATAATAATATTAATAATAATATTAAAGAGAAATGCTTAGATATAATAATAATAATAATATTAAAGACAAATGCTTAGATACAGTATATTAGAAATGCTATATTATTATTATTATTACTAGTATTGTTATTATTATTATTATTATTATATTTTTATATGTAAGCATTTCTTTTTTTCTTTTAATGTAGTTGTATCCAGTTACCTTTATTTACTGTATTTACTTCATTTACTGTATACTTTATTTACTGTATATAAAATGACCATAGAAATTTACAATAGACATCACTGAAATTACTAACAGATTGTTATTATTGATTTTTACTTGCTCCATTTTGATCAGGGTTGTGGTGAGTCCAGAAAAGGTGTTGATCCATACATTAGCAGGGCATCACATACCTAAGATGCACACTAATACCAGTGGACAATTTAAATAAACCCACCATTTGCATGTATTAGATAGCTAACCAATATGGACACTGGAAAAACATGCCAAACGTCTTGCAGATAGCCGTTGGAGGGGAGGATTAAACCTATTTATCATAATGAATAATGGTGTTTATCATATAATATAAGTTGTTCTACAAAGGGTCAGTCTAAAAATCAGATTGTGCAAAGGGCATTGTTACAAAGGGCATCACTCACTTGCTCATTTACACTTGCTCACACCTTGGGGCAATTTAAAGTAGCTTCACACAAACACTAATTAGAGCCAAGTATCAAGCCCAAGACACTGAAGTTGTTTGTCCCTGCTGTATCACAGTGTCAAGTGTTGCTTTATATGTACAGTAGATCAGTAATGTAGATAAGTACAGGTACTGTAAGTTACTTTTATTAAAATTACCAGGTTCTAGAAATTGCTGTATGTCCTGTGAGCCTGTCGTAATGACAAAATGAGATTCCCCCATGCCACACGTCTATGCTATAAACGGGCACAAACCTGAATCCTTAAGATCAGACAGAATTTGTACATGTTTGGGTGATTAATGTTGCTGTCCATGGTGCTGGTGTACTAAACATGACATTTTTTTTAAATCTTGGAAACTTATCTCATGTGTGCCTTTTACACATGATTGGGGTATAGCTCATATTACAGCGATGTAAGATGGTGAGAGATGTACTCTAATAAATTAATGATCTAAAGGAAATGATACGCTTTTAACTACATAGATTAACTTCATACTTTACATCTTTTCACAATGCAAGGTCTATACAAACATGAAGAAAAGCTTGGTTTCAAGAAATTCCAGTGGCCTGCAGAGAGCACTGACATACAAATGACTTTTTAACTGAATGAGCACAAATTTCAACCAACATACTTCAAAGACCTTTGAGAAGATATCATAGAGGTCACTTTATTTTAATGTCCAACACTCAAGGTCAGGTGTGCAAACACTACACCATACAGTGTAGTTACTTTTTTATAGATTAATTACACCTAGGGTCAAGTTCATCATTTTATGTTTTCTGAGGTGAATCCTTACATATCTGGATTTTAATAAAATCAGTGTAATACAGTATAATCTTAATTCCATAACTAAAAACTATCCAATCATTATTGAACAGATGTTATTGAAAATGATTCCTTTATGTGCCACAAGAGAGCAGTGCTGGATTACAAGAGTTCTCACGATGACAAAGTTTTTCTATTACAATGACATTTTTACATGTAACCCTGTCTGTTATTACAGTGTAATACCATGCAGTTAAAACAAAACTAACTCCACTCTAAATCACACAGATGCATTTGACAATTAAATGATTCTTTTGCGACTATCAGACTATCAGTTTAAGCCAAATTGAGGTAAATTATGTAATCTAAAATATTGTGTAGATACTGAAGTTTATTGTCTAGATGCCTCCTAATAAAAATCAGTAATTGGTATATTAAAATAAATATAATGTGCATTCTATTAACATGATAATATATAATTAATGCATCATATATTTTATTTTTATTATATAGATTTATTTGGCGGCACAGTGGCTCGGTGGGTAGCACTGTCGCCTCACAGCAAGAATGTCCTGGGTTCGATCCCCAGGTGGGGCGGTCCAGGTCCTTTCTGTGTGGAGTTTGCATGTTCTCCCCATGTCTGCGTGGGTTTCCTCCGAGAGCCCCGGTTTCCTCCCACAGTCCAAAAAAGTTATTTACTGCTGCTTAAACATGTTCACCAAATTACAGTTGTGTCTCTTTATTGCTTACATTAATTTACAATATATGGCTTTTAAGGTTTTAAAAGTTTTTTAACATCCCAAGGTCAAATCACCTGATATAGTGAACTGAAGCAGATTAACCATGGCCAATTAACAATATTTTCAGTATTTGTTGAAAGAAGTACTGAATATTTATAATATGGGTCTTATTATTTTAATTGTTTTCTTAAAGTATACCAAGGTAAATGTACTACATTATCAATTGTGCAGCTTGATCATGTAAATCTGAATTTCTTGGTAAACGTGTCTAATTGATTGGATTATTTTCAAAGCTGCCCTTATTTGCAGTATGCCATCATTCTAAAACTTTACACAAAAAATATATGTAATTTTGATTAATATTATTAACGTATGCCCTGTGATGGACTGGTGATCTGTCCAGTGTGTTTTCTACCTTTTGCTAAATGAATTGTACTGCACTGCACACCTGAATCAGATAGAGAGGTGGTAAAACAGACAATAAATAATCATTATTCATAATTTTCTTTATCTGCATAAATGGTTGCACTTTTATCTACAATGGTTACACCATATAACAAGAAACTTGAATAAGAAGTGACTACATTATTATATTATTATAGATACAGCTGCTTAGTTAAATTCTATTAGTTTAGGTATCAATTATCAGACATACTAGCTATAACACTGCTCTTACTACTTTTTGATTTTAATATTTAAATTTTAAAGCAGGATTTGGCAACCGACAAGTTCCTATAGAGTCAGTGGATGACTGTGGTTAATCAGTGGTGCATTAGTCCTGAAGAATGGAAAATTATTCATGGCAGTGAACATTTAACATGGACAATATGCCTTATTAAAGAGGAACTATGTTAGTAAGTCGAAGTTCACTGACAGATTAGATGGCACGTTACATGATAGTTGGCCTCACAGTGAAAAGGTCCTGGGTCAATTCCCAGGTGGATGGTCTGGGAACTTTGTGGAGTTTGCATGTTCTCCCTGTGTCTGTGTGGGTGTCCTCCGGGAGCTCCGGTTTCCTCCCACAGTCCAAAGACATGCAAGTGAGGTGAATTGGAGATAATAAAGAAATAAGAAATTGCCCTGAACTAATGAATCTTGTGTAACCTGTAACTACCTGTCATGTCATGATTGTAACCAAAGTGTGTAAAACATTTTGGTTCAATTAAAATTTTAATTGAACAAATAAATAAATAACATAAAATAGTTGCTAAATGCAAGGAAAGGGCAGCAAAAAACCACAACTATGATCCAGTAAAAAAAGAGCCTTAAAAGGCTAAAATGAATAGCAAGACTTCTGTTTAAAAACCTTTAAATCACATGACTTGGTTTAATTAGCACGCAGTCAGGACCCCTGAGCTATTAAACAATAATAAGATTAAATGAGTTAATGTTTTTGAGTTGTTCTATGTTTACGCTTAGGTTCAGAAAAAGCCAAAGGCCATTTTCAACGTATTAATTCAGCTGCCAGCTGTTTATAGGCAACATCTTATAGATTTTCGCACAAATAGGAGGCAATTCTACTAGCCACATCATGTGGTGCAAACATCTTTTTCACTGATGATGTTTCTATATTCTCCAAACTTACTGCACTTACTGCATTTAAGAGTGGTTTCATGAACTTTATAATGAAGTTATGTGACTTTTGTAGCCTCCCTAATTAGGTCAAGTTCAAGAGTTCAAAAGAGGCTTTATTGTCATTTTAGCTATATACACTGATCAGCCATAACATTAAAACCACCTCCTTGTTTCTACACTCACTGTCCATTTTATCAGCTCCACTTACCATATAGAAGCACTTTGTAGTTCTACAATTACTGACTGTAGTCCATCTGTTTCTCTACATACATTTTTAGCCTGCTTTCATGCTGTTCTTCAATGGTCAGGACCCCCACAGGACCACCACAGAGAAGCTGATGGATCATTCTCAGTACTGCAGTGACACTGGCATGGTGGGGGTGTGTTAGTGTGTGTTGTGCTGGTATGAGTGGATCAGACACAGCAGCGCTGCTGGAGTTTTTAAATACCGTGTCCACTTACTGTTCACTCTATTAGACACTCTTACCTAGTTGATCCACCTTGTAGATGTAAAGTCAGAGACGATCGCTCATCTATTGCTGCTGTTTGAGTTGGTCATCTTCTAGACCTTCATCAGCCCACAGAACGCTGTTGGCTGGATGTTTTTGGTTGGTGGATTATTTCTTAGTCCAGCAGTGACAGTGAGGTGTTTAAAAACTTCATCAGCATTGCTGTGTCTTATTCACTCATACCAGCACAACACACACTAACACACCACCACCATGTCATTGTCACTGCAGTACTGAGAATGATCCACCACCCAAATAATACCTACTCTGTGGGGGTCCTGGGAGAGTCCTGACCATTGAAGAACAGCCTGAAAGGGGGCTAACAAAGCATGCAGAGTAATTACAATGGGCTTTTATATGGTAAATGGAGCTGATAAAATGGACAATGTGTGTAGAAACAAGGAGGTGGTTTTAATGTTATGGCTAATCAGTGTACAAGTACATACTGAAATGAAACAATGTTCCTCCAGGACCAGGGTGCAACACAGAACACAACTAGGAGGGACTGTAGTGATGGCTAGTACATGGTACTGAGCAAATGATAAGTGAGGTAAAAAAACATATTCTGATATACAGTTACCAGCGTAGGGTTTATAGCAGCAGGAATATGCTAAATTATTAAACCTTAATGAGAGGTACATTTTGGTCCACTGTCTTTATATATTTCTTATATATTGTTTCCCGTTTTTGTGCTGTATATTTCATGGACAGACGTTATAATCTTGTGTTTACACGTGTGCAGCAGAGGGACCGAATCTGTCTCTGTAATGGGTATATTTGTGCACACTTGTGAGAATTGAATGTCCTTACACCTCTTGCAGTGCCAGGATACGTGAGTGGATGTTGGTGGATGTGTGGGTTTACGTGTGTTCCTGCAGAGGAGGCCCAGGTGCAGCTGGAATTAGAGAATAAGAGGCGTGAAAGTAGTAAAGTCAGGGGAGCATGACGGTCGCTCCGAGGGTAAAAACTAGATGAACGTGTTTGACGGCCTGTGTCCCCCGTCGTCCCACTCCTTCTGTGTCCACGACGCTGGATGAAACATTTTCATTTTATACATCATGACTGGTATTATCTCTTCATCTTTTTTCTTCTATAGATCAGTGTATAGTTCTTAAATTCAATTCTATATAATTTAAAGCTGTCTGTTTTCTTTAGGCTCTGTAATTTACAAGCCTTGCAGCTCAACAATATGTCGGCTATAATTTCTTGCTAAGTTACAAGGTAGAAGTGGGATTTTGGGGATATGGCGGTGGTCCCCAACCACCGGGCCACGGGGGGCATTTATTACTGCGCCGCACAGAAAGAATAAATACTTTTTTTCTGCCTTATTGACAAGCACTCTCTGAAAGATGTTTTATTTTTTTTATTTATTTTTTAATTTTTTCTATTTTTCCCACTTTTTTCCCCCAATTTTCTCCCCTAATCTAGTCGTGTCCAATTACCCTGAATGCGTCCTCTATACTGATTCGACCCTTCACCGCTGACTGAGGACGCCTCTCAACTGACATACGCCCCCTCCGGCACGTACAGTCAGTACAGACTGCATTTTTCACCTGCACGAGTCGAGTTCATACACCGACGGTCGCTGTGTACGGCGGGCCACACCCCCATCAGCATTATTCCTCAGCCCTGTGCTGACGCCATCAGTCAGCCAGCAGGGGCCACAGCACCAGTTATGAGGACCTATGATCCGACTTTTTACCCCTAACAATGTGAACAACAGCCAATCGCTGTTCATGCAGCCACCCAGCCTAGTCGGAAGGCAGAGCTGAGATTCGATACGATGTATTCAAAGGCCCAACTCTGGTGTGCTAGCGTACTTTTACTGCTGCGCCACCTGAGCGGCTCAAGATGTTTTATTTAAAAAAAAATCCAGATTCTCTTTTAATAACATCCATCTGTCCTCTCGACACGATTGATACGTACCTATTTCAGTCATGTGAGACCAAAAAATTAAGCCCTCAAGCTAGCTAAAATGAGCAAAAACAAATGTCTCAGGGTTCCCACTCATTTTCCATCGTTGGTGAGTAGTATTGTTATACACTTTATATAATTTTATTTTAAATCCTCCCACCCCCGCCGGCCTGTGAAATTATATCTTATATGAAACCGGTCCATAGTGCAAAAAAAGGTTGATGACCCCTGGGCTGTGGGACATTTTAAAAGCTCAAAATGAACCTAACCAGGTTTGCAGCAGTCACTGTAATGTTGGTATAAGTAATGCTCCCTCTGAGTTGATGTGGCATTTGGGTCTCAAACAGCCCAGATGTTGTAGATGAAGCGGGCTTTACAGTGTCTGAAGAAATGGATGTATTGACTGTTAGAGAGGAGTTGTGCACCCATTGGAACAGGCCAGCAGATTAGGGTGGATGCTTCCATGGCTATGATGGAGCATGCTACTAATCTACCCTTCAATGGCTTTTCCAACCTCCAGATACCTGTGTGCTTTTAAATGTTCCTTTTTTTATTTCAAATGCAAATAAAACACTTGCATTTTCAAAATTCAGTCAATGTTTAACATATTTATACAACCCCAAATCAGAAAAAGTTAGGGCAGAATGGAAAATGCAAATAATAATAAAAAACACGGAGTTTCTTACATTTACTTTAACTTTTATTTGATCGCAGACAGTATAAACCTGAGATATTTCATGTTTTGTGTGGTCAACTTCATTTTATTTATTAATAAACATCCAGTACTGCATTTTAGACCTGCAACAAATTCCAAAAAAAGTTGGGACTGTAAAGCATTTACCACTTAGAGGCAGCAGTTGTTGCTCTAAGATCTCAATATACTTTTCTGCATTAATGCTTCCATCGCAGAAGTGCATTAATGCTTCCATCGCAAATGACCTTTGCCAAGAGCACTGACACAGCCCCATACCATGACAGACCCTGGCTTTTGGATGGTCCTTTTCGTCTTTGGTCCGGAGCACACAGCATTCACAAAAAAAAAAACCTGGAATGCTGAATCATCTGACCACAATACACGTTTCCACAGTGTGATGGTCCATCATAGATGCCTCCAAGCCCAGAGAAGTCGACGCTGCTTCTGAACATGATTAACATTAGGCTTCTTTTTTGCACAGTAAAGTTTTAAGTGGCATTTGTGCATGTAACTCTGTATTGTAGTGCTCGACAAAGGTTTGCCAAAGTAATCCCTCACCCGTGTGGTTATATCAGCTATTGTTGAGTGGCGGTTCTTGATGCAGTGCCAGTCTGGTTTTTGTTCTGCTCACAGCGCCGAAACAGCATTGATCAGAGTCACTAATGACCTATTAATGGCAGCTGATGCTGGCTCACCTTCCTTGCTCATCCTTCTTGATTTATCAGCTGCATTTGACACAGTGGACCATGGAATACTCCTAAATCGGCTACATCACACCATTGGCCTCACGGACACTGCCTTTTCCTGGTTTCAATCCTACCTCAGTGACAGAACAGAGTATGTTTCCCTCGGTAATGCAAGGTCCCAGACACATACTGTGACCTGCGGAGTCCCACAGGGGTCAGTTCTTGGCCCCATCCTTTTCAATCTGTACATGCTCCCGCTTGGTCATGTCATTACTCACCATGGAATTTCATTCCATTGCTACGCTGATGACATACAACTGTATTTGAAAATCAACACACCCTCCTCTTCATCATCATCATTTTCATCATCTTCTCTGACATTGCTTACTGCCTGTCTGGAGGAGATACAGTCATGGATGAAACACAATTTTCTCCAGTTGAACAGTGCCAAAACTGAAGCAATCTTGGTTGGCACCCCACATCAGATTCAGTCATCTTCCATAGACAGCTTTACTTTCTCTGGTCACAATATTCCCATTTCCTCATCAGTCACCAATCTTGGTGTAAGATTTGACTCACATCTCACTTTCGATACCCATATTAAACACCTCTGCAAGATCTCTTTTTATCATCTGAGAAATATTGCTAAACTTCGTCCCACTCTCACTCTATCAGATGCTGAAAAACTGATGCACGCTTTTGTCTCCTCCAGACTGGATTACTGCAATGCACTTCTCATTGGGATTTCTAGCAAAAGTCTTCATAGATTACAAAGCATTCAGAACAGTGCCGCTAGGATCCTGATGAGAGTGCGAAAATATGAGCATATCACACCGATTCTACGTTCTCTTCACTGGCTTCCCATCTCTGTTAGGATTGAATACAAGGTCTCCCTCCTCACTCACCAGTGTATTTATGGTTATGCTCCCACCTATTTGAAAGAACTGCTCACCACTCAAACCTCATTCCGATCCTTCCGCTCTACCAACTCAAATCGCCTTCTCCCCCCAAGAACCAAGCTCAGTACCATGGGTGATCGGGCCCTCTGTTCTGCTGCCCCTCGCCTTTGGAATGCCCTCCCTGACCATTTGAGGGCACCACAGCCGATTGGGACTTTTAAGAAGAGACTCAAAACCTTTCTTTTTAGCAGAACCTATGAATAATTTTTAATTTATGTAGTGATTGTAGCTATTTTATTTATTTATTTATTTATTTATTAATTGTAGTGATGTCTTTATCTTGTGGCACTTTGAGATTTGTACACAAATGTAAAGTGCATTACAAATTAAATGTATTATTATTATTATTATTATCTGAGGGATCGAAGATCATGGGCGTTCAGCTTAAGTTTGCGCCCTTGGAATTAATGAACTGAAATTCCTCCCGATTTCTTGCATCGTTTAATGATATTATGCACTGTAGAGGGAGAAATATGCACATTCCTTCCAATCTTCCATTGTTTTAACATTTGTTGACAAACTGGAGATCCTCTGATCGTCTTTGTTTATCAAAGACCTTTTCTTGGATGCTGCTTTTGTACCAAACCATGATTACAATCACCTTTTGACATCACCTGTTTAAAATTACATCATTATTTCATTTTTTCACCTCATTACTTGCCCTAAATTGCCCCCGTTTAAACTTTTTTTTGGAATGTGTTGCAGACCTGAACTGCAGGAAACTGTCTGCAATCAAATAAAAGTCAAAGTAAATGTAAGGAACACTGTATTTTATTTTATTTGCATTTTCCATACAGTCCCAGCTTTTTCTGATTTGAGGTTGTAATTATAGATGTGACCATTTTTATTATTTCTGTTACAATTTCATACAATTTCAATATCAAAGCTCTTCATAGGAATTTAAATACAGTACTGATTCCGTAATAACATCATTAAACTTAAAATTGTATAAAAATATGAAGGGAAAATCATAGGTCTAATAATGACAGACTTGTGCCACTCAAAATATATTCATGTAATGAAACGTCAGTGAATTGAAATGGACTGTGCATCAAATCTACTTTGCTATCAATCAAGCATATCAGTCTGTGGGTCTGTCTGAAAACCTAGTGAGCTGCCTTGCTGTCTACTGCTTACCTGGGCAGCTGCCTAAGTAGAGAGGATTGTAATAAGACATCGAAAGGCAGGAAACACCCTGGACAGGTCATCAGTCCATCACAGGGCAAACACACACACACATATACCTAGGGAGACTGAAGTATCTCCAGTTAACCTGACAGCATGTTTTTGGACTGTAGGAGAAAACCTAAGCACCCAGAGAAAACCCACACAGACACGGGGAGAACATGCAAACTCTACACAGAAAGGACCCAGATCATATCACCTGGGAATCGAACCCTAGACCTTCTTGCTGTGAGGTGACGGTGCTACCCACCGAGCCATCGTGCACCCTATATTTGACATTAAGCAATAATCACAATGTGATAGGATTAAATGATTATAAGGTATTATAAGGTAACATGGTCACAGCCTGTTTAATACAATAGCATGTGGTTTGGGGTGCAACTGTTTTTAGCCATTCAAGTTTATTTGTAGGACTTCTGTCCTATACTTAGATGTAGGATCAATATCTTGGATGTTTATGGATCAAACAATATTGTCAATGTTTAATAAAGGATCAACACATCTCTGTTATGAAGATCTGTGATGGTACTTCTAGCCGAATGTGTGATACCATGGTTATAAATTCATAAAAGACTTTTCTTCATGTTTGCTGTCGCAGACAGATTCCCTCGCACTCTCCTCTGATGTTCAGACATGATCTGTACACATTAGAGGCTTGTTTCAGCTGTCAGATTAGCGAACAGCACTTTAAGCAGCATCACCATAATCAATGGCAGGTTGGGCCCATCGGGACTGTGAGACCTTTACACAAACACTGTTTGTTTTACTTTTCCATAGCCATGGCTCTGAGAAGAAAGAGTGCTTTTCAAATGCCCTGGTCATACTATTGATTAGAGCTTGCCTGTTTATTGTTCTACTTATTTGTTTATTCAGCCATTAGATCTTTGTGGTTAGGGATAAGATACTATCAGCTAAAGTCAATGACTTTTAACTTGTTTTGCTGAGCTGCTTTTTTGTCTCAATCTGGCTGGTGAATGATTAAAGCTATTGAGTTTTAAATATGGGACACTGTTGGATCTATTAGATCAATGACGTGGAAGCTGGACTGGGCTCAACTTGGGCTCAATGGCTTTACTTGCCCTTATTACAGAAAACTACACCGAGCAACCATAACGTTAAAACCACCTCCTTGTTTCTACACTCACTGTCCATTTTATCAGCTCCACTTACCATACAGAAGCACTTTGTAGTGCTACAGTTACTGACTGTAGTCCATCTGCTTCTCTGCATGCTTTTATGGTCCCGTTTCATGCTGTTCTTCAATGGTCAGGACCCCCACAGGACCACTACAGAGTAGGTATTATTTGGGTGGTGGATCATTCTCAGCACTGCAGTGACACTGACACTGACACTGTTGTGCTGGTATGAGTGGATAAGACACAGCAGCGCTAACGGAGTTTTTAAACACCTCACTGTCACTGCTGGACTGAGAATAATCCACCAACCAAAAACATCCAGCCAACAGTGTCCCGTGTGCAGCGTCCTGTGACCACTGATGAAGGTCTAGAAGATGACCAACTCAAACAGCAGTAACAGATGAGTGATCGTCTCTGACTTTACATCTACAAGGTGAACCAACTAGGTAGGAGTGTCTAATAGAGTGAACAGTGAGTGGACACGGTATTTAAAAACTCCAGCAGCGCTGCTGTGTCTGATCCACTCATACCAGCCTGCTTTCACCCTGTTCTTCAATGGTCAGGACCCCCACAGGACTCAGATTACAGATTAGGTATTATTTAGGTGGTGGATCATTCTCAGCACTGCAGTGACACTGACATGGTGGTGGTGTGTTAGTGTGTGTTGTGCTGGTATGAGTGGATAAGACACAGCAGTGCTAATGGGGTTCAGGAATGAGTTTGAGGTGTTGACATGTCCTCCAAATTTTTCAGATCTCAATCTAATCGAGCATCTGTGGGATGTGCTGGACAAACAAGTCCGATCCATTGAGGCCCCACCTCACAATTTACAGGAGTTAAAGAATCTGCTGCTAGCATCTTGGTGCCAGATACCACAGCACACCTTCAGGGGTCTAGTGGAGTTCGTGCCTGGATGGGTCAGGGTTGTTTTGGCAGCAAAAGGGGGACCAACATAATATTAAGAAGGTGGTCATAATGTAAACCTCTTGCAAAGATCATACCAAAAATACAATTTAACATTACTTCCACACATTTGCTGGGTATTCATGTAATATTCTGTATTACTACAGAGAGAAAATGCCCAAAATTAATTTAAGTGCATTTTCCTAATGACCCACTCTACAAAACTAACTCTATTTAAAACCCGTCTGGCAGATCTGTTTCCCAGGCGAAGGGTTAAGGGCTCTCCTTCGGATTTGCCTTTCCACCATCAACGCATGAGATCCAGGTCATTTCAATTTGCTCTGCAGGCAAGTTCATTTTCACCGGGCATTAAAATGCACAGCGGCGTTCTCCGGGTTGCATAGTCCCAGCTCCGTTTCCTCTCTCTTGTCACCTACAGCTAACCTTTCATATGATACAATCCCAAATTATTGACCCTGATAATTAATCCATGTGAAATGGCTTCTTAATAAGCAGAAAGGCTTTTACTTAAGCCTCACTTTGAAAAAAAATCTATTTAAGAGCCCACAATTAAAGGCTTGAGGAGGATAAAGTGGACCCCCGAGTGTGACTGGCATCCAGGCAGTCTATTAATACTGTAATTTAACTCCTTCTTGCAATTAGCCTTTTTGTTTAAGTGTTTTTAGAAAATATTGATATAGATGGGTGGCATAAATGTGGTAGTAGCTTTAATAGTAGCTTTTGGATTTTTTTCTCTCGCTTTTAATACACAGCATGATAGCCTTGCTGGGCTATACCCTGACTGTGGGGGGTGATGGGAGATTAAAGGGGTTGCCACAGGCGACTCTGACTCTGAATCATATCCTTAGGCTATAAGGGCTGAACAGAGCTTTGACAAGGAAATACAGCATTTGGCAGACAGGAGTCGATAAAAGCCAACAGGTTAAAGGTATTTTGAGACGACAATGCCAAGACACCTTATACCTAAGTGTTTATATATTTATATAAGTATTTCAAATATTTATTTCTGAAGCTCAGCCACCCCAGAGCCAAAGCAGGCAGTGTTGATGCTGCATCAGCATATGTTTTCACCCCTATTCTTTTTACCCCTTTAAATTGCTTACATGTACATTTTCAGCATTAAGCAGACATTATTATTCAAATCAACTCACAATTGTGACTGTATAATCCAAGTAATAAAGGGTTAATGCACTTGCTTAAGGGCTTAACAGTGGTAACCTGGCAGATGTGAGGCTTGAACCAGCAACTTTCAGTGGGCACAATGCTGAAATCCACAACTGACAGTCCATCTCAAGGCATCACACACAAAGGAGCAATATAAGGTAGCCATTCCACCAGCCAATCAGACACAGGGACTAAACTTGGGTCACTGGGGTTCAGACTTTTACTGCACCACAAAAGTCATATGTGGTCTATATATGTATATGTATATGTATACATATTTTGTTTATGCATTTTCTTCCCTTTTTTGTCCCGACATTTTAGTACGTCCAACTGCTCGATTGCATCATGGTTCCTCTACACTAATGCCGACCCCCGCTCTGATTTTGAGGAGAACGAAGCTAACCCACGCCCCCTCCGACACGTAGGCATCAGCCGTATGCATTTTGTCACTCACACTGGTCAAGTGTATATATGCAAATCGGACTTGTGTACGAAGAGACACACCCCGATCCGCACTCTTTCTCCGCCTCTGTGCAGGCGGCATCAATCAGCCAGCAGAGGTCGCAGTGCACCAGCCACGAGGAGTCCCTATCCGGCTTAATACCCCACCCCTGTATAAACAACAGGTCAATCATTGTTAATGTGGCCACTCATTCGATACGATATATATTAGAAGTCCCAGCACTGATGCGCATGTGTTTTTACCACTGCACCATCTGAGCGACTCATTTTGGACTTTTTTAAAAACTGATATATTTTACAAAATGCCACAATTTTTAGCAAATTCTTGGCAAAAGGTTTTCTGCTTTTTCTGTAAATATTTTATCTTACTTGTTTGTATGGTCATATGTATTATTCCTAGGCGTCATCACGAGCAGCAGCCTCTCCAGTAGCTCTGTCAGTGTTGTACTTTTATAGTGTTTTATTTTGTTTGTGTCACTTTTTCTTGCTATCATTTTTTTGTATATTTTAGTATGTATCTAAGAAATAAATGTAAAAAATCAAAAAATCAAAAAATAATTTTCTTTGGGATAAATAAAGTATCTATCTATCTATCTATCTATCTATCTATCTATCTATCTATCTATCTATCTATCTATCTATCTATCTATCTATCTATCTATCTATCTATCTATCTATCTATCTATCTATCTATCTATCTATCTATCTATCTGGAACTAAACATTTCTGATTAGTCAACTTTCATTTATTGTATTAAAACTGTCCTCACCTATACAATATATTCAATAATCAAATGTATTAAATAGTTTGAATAAAAAATATAATTGACATAAATATAAAATCATGTAACTGATCCATTTACAGACGTTTAACAAAGTCCAAACAATACAAAATTTCCTCTGCACTCCATCCTCCCACATTTACACCCATGTTCTTATTTTGCCTGAATAACTTAATAGCACTATCAGATAGATTAAGTTTGGTCCCTATGTCTATTTTTGTGGAATCAGATTTGTGCCATAAAATGACTCTTGCTTGCGACCAGTGTTAATTATGATGGGTTTGCGATTGCTCACCAGAGCATAATAAATTGCTATTATGTTGTTTTGTGGAGTCTAATTTAATTGGCACGTTGTCACAAAAGTAATTATCTCTCATTTATATTGATGCCATAAGCTTAAGCAAGAGCGCACCTGCTGCCACCAGCCTCTGCTAAAAATAAACAGGTAACGCAGACTCTTTTCTTGCTTTTTCAATGGATGGGTGATTGGGACATGTTTAAAACATATCCGTCTTCTTCAGTGTTAAATAAACATGATTTATTGCCTATTTGAAGGACAAGTTCTGAAAACAAAAGAAAGAATTTTACCTTATTTATTCCACTACTGTTTGCACATTGAGACCTGCTGAACTTTTTGATTTAAAAATATCACTACTAAAACCTCAATAACTTTTTTAATACAGTGGTAACTTAAAACTCAATGTCCTCTCAACTCAAAATCTTTGAAACTCAATGCCCTTTACGAGAAATGTGTACCCTTAAACATGTTCATTTTTTTTTTTGTTTGTTTGTTTTTTTTTGTTTGTTCAGCGCTTGGCTTGAGCGGTGTGGTAAAACTTCATCAAAAAACGAAAATGAGACGAATTTGCATTTGTGTGGAACAACCGTCAGATTCACTCTAAAAGCATCTACATGTATCTGTGTTTAGCTGGATTTTCCTCACCGTTTCACTTTTAAACTTGTGTTAGCTCGGGGTTCTGAGAAATTGTAAGAATCAGCATTTTATTTTAGTGTTTTATATTATATTTGTGTTATTATTATTTTACACGTGCCTAAATTATATGTAAGTCCACGGGACCATGGAATGCATTAACAGGTTTCCCATTGATCTTTATGGGAAAAATACCTTGAAACTCAACGCCTTTTAAACTCAACGGCACTCCCAGAACCAACTGACATTAAGTTTTAAGGTACCACTGTACTTTACATGGCTAAAAACACAAATGTTAACTAGAAAAACACTTAATACAATATTAGCTCATAATCACACATGTTGCTTGGACAATATGTACTATTGTGCTGATGGTTTGGCATGTAAGTCTAATGTAGTCTGATGTATGCTTTGTATAGTGCACTACTGTATTCATGCCATCTAGCTGGGTACACCCTACCACACAGCAGGCTATCAGAGCTTAGTAAATGGTATTTTGGGTAATATAGGAAACTGAATAATAACTAAAATAAACACAAACAAGAATGCTTAATGAATGATGATTAAAGGTAATGTCAGTGCTAATTACAAAGCCAACCTGGGCGGCACTGTGGGTCAGTCGGTAGCACTGTCGTCTCATAACAAGAAGGTCCTGGGTTCGATTCCCATGTGGAGAGTTCCTTTCTGTGTGGGCTTCCTCCAGTTGCCCCGGTTTCCTCCCACAGTCCAAAGAGATGCAAGTGAGGTTAATTAGAGATACAAAAGACTTGAACTGATGAGCCTGGAGCCTATCCCAGCTTTTCAATGGGTGCAAGGCACACTACAGGGCAATTCAGTGTCTCCAATTAGCTTAACTGCATGTTCTTGGACTGTGGGAGGAAACTGGAGCTCCCGGAGGAAACCCTCACAGAAAGGACCTGGACCGCCCCACATCGAACCAGGACCTTCTTGCTGTGAGGCGACAGTGCTACCCACTTTGCCACCGTACTGGCCTGTTAAAATCTGTTTTATTGAAAGATACTCCCTAAATCCAGTATGACTTCTAGAATGTCACTGGCACTTACTTCTATGTTACGAATAGTTAAAGACCCTGGGGTTGTCCTTTTGCAACAGCAGTTATTAGAACGTTCTCAACCATACAGAACAAATGACCGTTCTCTCTGCATTTTCAGAAAAAACCCAAAACAATTTACATCCAGTGTCTTTGCTTCTACCTATATAAGAAGCGGAGGAGCTATATGATCGCCCAGAGCGACGTTTTAAAGAGCCTGATGTATTATAATGTATTCTTCAGTTTCCTGACAGTCCTCTTTCTCTGAGCTGTCAACTGTATTCTCACTCCACAAACTGAACTTTATGAGCCATTAATATGATCCCAACCCCTTAACAACCAATTGTCCAAAGGTACCTGCTACATTATATTCTCACGAGAAGCTTTCAATAACTCCCACCAGTCCGCCAGTCTTGCACCTATCTGAGCCTGCAATGCATCCTTCAACGTTCAAATCATATTAATATTTGTCAAGAGTAATTCTTTCTCTGTCTTGGGATTGACTAAAGACCCTCGAAGGTGTTCGTAATGAGAATCTTTAAAGTCTTCATATCTCATTTGGCTCCAGATGAGATTGTTGTTGGCACAAACTTTCTCCCCCTCCCCATTCCCCAGCCCCAGACATTTACCTATGGGTTATGAGACTTCAGTTTGAAACCTCTGAGCCACGAGGTGTCTGACTTTCAGGTTTGCATTGCTGAAGAGGGAAGGGAAAATAACCTTGGGGGAGTAATTTGGGTCTGTCACTTGTCTCTGCCTGACAGGCAAGGCGATTTCAGCCCCGCTCTCAGGACTCGATGAGTGTTTGCAAATACAGTATTCACGTACAGTTGGGCGCGGGCAGCCGTGTAATCAGCCCCTAAGTAATATGACACTTCCTTGCAGGGGTAATAAGGGAAGGAGATTTCACATTTTCTCTCTCTTCCTCCATGAATAACATTAAAAATGGAAACCATCCGAAGTTGGCGATGATGATGAAGGCCCTCTTATTAATCAGGGCTTTAAATAAATAATGTAGCCTCGTCTGGTTCTATTCTCTCTTCCGCCCACTCATTCGTCCTCTTCCTAGCCTCTTCCTCCCGTTCTCCACCGCCGCTCATAGCACTTCTGATCAATCCTTGAAGGACAGCAGGAGATTAGATAGCGACCTCTGCACACTTTCTTCTTGAAGTTTTTTTTCCATAAAGTTTGTTTTTGTATGAATTTCCATGCAGGCGGTCTTTTAGAACTGATTTAAACATCATGGATATTTATGAATGTAAATATTGGCATATGAATAGTTTTGGAGTTTAAAATAGCATGATTCTAGGCTCCTGGCTGGTGCAAGATGGTGAATCAGTGTGTCCATATTTAAATCTGTATTATTTTAAAACTACAGCTATTTTGTTGCAGATCATTCTGGTCTGCACACCTGATTCAGCAGTTTTTACACCAGTTTACCTTCCTGACGCAACCTTACTTATTTTATCCTGGTTTAGGGCAGGCACAGGCTCGATGGGTAACACTGTCGCCTCACAGTATGAAGGTCATGGGTTCGATTCCAAGGTGGAGCGGTCTGGGACCTTTCTGTGTGGAGCTGCATGTTCTTCCCATGTCTTCCTATGTGAGGGTTTCCTCCGGGAGCTCCAGTTTCCTCCCACAGTCCAAAAACTTGAATTGGAGATACAAAATTGTCCATGACTGTGTTTGACATTAAACTTGCGAACTGATGAATCTTGTGTAACCAGTAACTACCTGTCCTATCAAGAACGTAACCAAAGTGTTTATAACATGACATTAAAATCCGAATAAATAAATAAATAAATAATAAATAAATACATAGGGCTGGCATTGGTAGTGCCCTGACAAGTGCACCTCTCACTGTCCAGCCCCCAATACCCACACATAGCCAATTGTGTCTTTATAGACACTTGGCAATCCGACAGCATCGTTGAGATTCGAACCCCTGATCTTAGCTATAGTAGGCTAGTGTATTTTATCGCTGCACCATTCATTACAGTCATTACAGAAATAAATGATACAGACCACTTAAAGTAATCATTAAAACTAAAGTAATTGGGCGCCCAGGTGGTGCAGCAGGATATCCCGCTAGCACACCAGTGCCGATATTCTGAACTCCTCGGTTCGAAACTCGGCATTGCCACTGGTCGACTGGGCACCATCTAGCGGCCATAATTGGCAGTGCCTGCAGCAGACATGGTTCTGCTAGGGCGGGATGTCCGGACTATGTGGGTGGGTTGACCGGACTATGTGGGTGGGATGACCGGACTATGTGGGTGGGATGACCGGACTACGTAGGTGGGGCCATTCATTACAGACAAAAATGGTTCAGACCACTTAAAGTAATCATGAAAACTAAAGTGACTTAAAATCTCATTTGTGGCAACAGTTTTGGGAAGGCCCTACTCCGTTCCCCAAGATCTAACAACTGATGGTTTGATAAGTTTGGTGTAAGGGAATCCCAGTAATCTACACCAAGCCTTGACATCAAACCCAACAGCACAGTTGAGATTCGAACTCTTGATCTTAGCAGTACTAGGCTAGTGTGATTTACTGCTATGCCATTCATTACAGTCATTACAGACAAAAATGATAGACCACTTAAAGTAATCATAAAAACTAAAGTGAACAGATCATTGAATTAAAATTCAACTTTGTTGCAACAGTTTTGGGAAGGCAAAACTTCTGTTCTTCTCCAAGGTGTAAAAGCTGATAGTTTGATAAGTTTGGTGTAAGGGAATCCCAGTGATCTACACCAAGCCCTGACCTCAATCTCAACAGCATAGTTGAGATTTGAACCCCTGACTTTAGCAGTAGTAGACTAGTGTTGTTTACCTCTGCATCATTAATTTCAGTTATTACAAAGTAATCATGAAAACTAATAAGATCATGATATAAAATCCCATTTTGGAAAGTTTTGGGAAGGCCCTATCCTGTTCTCCCAAAGTCTTAAAGTTGATGGTTTGGTGAGTTTGGTGTAAGGGAATTCCAGTGGTCTACACCAAGACTTGACCTCATACCTGACAGCACTGTTGAGATTTGATCCCCTGATCTTAGCAGTACTAGGTTTGTGTGATTTACTGCTGTGCCATTCATTACAGTCATTACAAAGTAATCAATAATACTAAAGTGATCAGATCAATGATATACAATCCAACCTAGGTGGAGCAGCGGCATATTCCGCCAGCTCTGCTCCGGTTAGCTGGGCGCCATCCAGCAGGCACAATTGGCAGTGCCTACAGCAGACAAAAGTGGCAGTCTGGTGAGGTCTTCAAACGTTGTGTAAGGACCCTGGTTAGCAGCCTGAGATGCCTGTCCAGAAGCGAAGGAGCATGGTGATCTGCGGTCTCATGTGCGAATCCACCAAAGTATGGTGAATAAGAAGGGGTTGAGGGACTGCGCACGCGTCGGAGGGGGCGTAGGGCAGGCGAATATACCCTTCTCAGACGCAATCGGGGGAAAAGGGGATAAGAAATGCATAAATAAAAATGGTAAGGTCCCTATTTAATAAGGCCCTATCATGTCCCCCAAAGTCTAAAAACTCATAGTTTGATACTGATGGACTCTATTTTAATGCCCATGGTTTTGATAGAGGATATCTAACATATTTGGTTATCTAACATACACTGTCAGGTATCTACAGTACATACTTGTCATTTGATATTAGCGAGTGGGCTAGCTAACTGCTGGTAAACTTTGTTAGTCCTCATTAGGCACAAATGCACTTTGTGTGTCTTTCATAGAGCAGGCTTCTTTACAATCAACACATCAAGTGTTGTTCCAGATGTTTGCATACTTTGTCCAAATTGAATTATAAATGATTCTAAAAGACATGTTATTAGGTTAAAGGTCGTAATGCACATAATAGGAAAGTATTTGTCCAAACACTTGATATATTGCTAGTAAAGACCATGTCTGAGGACTTCAAAAATGTCCTAATGCACAAATCTCAAGTTGTTCATCATCTCTCATGCACATAGACAATTCATAGACGATTCATCATTTCGCCTGTGCCCCCGTCCTACCAGGCGGGACACATGTCATTCATCATTCCCATGGCAACTGTCTCTTCTCCGGACAACTCTACAATCAGCGGCCCATCAGACCTTCAACACGCCTTAGCCTCTTTTGTCCCTCTCTGCTAACTGTCATAGGCTGATAAGATTATCACAGACATGTCCAAACCAGCGTCTAAAAGAAAAGAAGGAGCTTGTTACTTTTTTTGTATTCATTTCTTTTTCATACGTTATTCCCTCTACCCACAACGAGCTTTTTCCTTGTCTCCTTTTGTCCTTCTCGCATTGAAGGATAAGATGTGAAATCACAATATGCCAGCGCACGGCTGGATCTTTAACTTGAAACAGTGACAGACACACAAAGGCCTGTCTGCTTTATCTGACAACAAATCAGGGAGATTTAGAGTTCAACATCAGCTTAAAGGAGAATTATAACAAAGCTGGGAAGCAGAAGGGAGAACAGGATACGGTTCAGAGTTAACACGACCATTAGCATTCCTTTAAATCATTTAAAGCATGAGTTTATTTAAATAAAGAGCATTATTATTTTCTTTTTTCTTTTCCATGTTTTACCACTGTTTTGTCCTTGTCAGGGTCGTGGTGAGTGCAATGCAGTAACACACCCCGTACAGGAAGCCAATCCATTACCCCAAGCAAAGTCAGATTTATTTGTATAGTGCTTTTTACAGTAGACATTGCCTCAAAGCGAGTTTACAAAATCCAGGACCGACAGACCAAAAAACCTTTATTGAGCAAGCCAAGGGTGACAGTGGCCTCAAAACTCCCTTAAAATTACAGCAAGAAACCTTGAGAGTAACCAGACTTAGCAGGGACCCATCCTCCTTGACATGAGAAAGCCAGTCATGTCTGTATGTAGACACCAACAGGCTAATAGCACAGCCGGAGATTCAAACCCTGGATCCAAACAATAATGTTGAGCCCACTTTGATTTACATCTGCTCCACTGCTCTTATATAATTTTATATAACAGGGGTGTCCAGACTTTTCTTGTTGGGGGCCAGATGAAGTAAAGAATATGCAAACACAGTCCACAGATTCTTTTGTAATAAAACAATTAAAATATAATAGGCCTACCAGATTACTAACAATTATATGTACTTTTTATTTGGGTGACTAATTATCTATCGTTGATAGTGCCAATTTCACTCACCAGTTTATAATCCTAATGGAAAGATTATTATACTTCTTTAAATTAAACGTGCACACTTCCCCCTGAACTCAGCGCGCCTGAAATCATCTTCGCTGTCTAGTTTTTGTTTCTTTAAAGCCGCCATGTAATTCCAAACCTCGGGAACATTAATGTAGATGTAACGTTAATGTTTTGAGTTGGGGGAAAGAAGATGGGGAGCATTTTAGATTTGTTTTTTGTGATAGTGACACCAAGAGTTCAAACAGTTCAAGCAACATTTTTAAACCTGCTTAATAACAGGCCAACATTATTTTATTTCTGAAATACCTCGTGAGCCGTGTCAAAAACGGTAACGGGCCGAAAATGGCCCTGGGCCGTTGTTTGGACACCCCTGTTTTATGTCATTGAATTACAGAGACTCACAGAGACTTAAGAGGTGACCAGCTACTGCAAATGCTATGCTATAACAGATGGATTAAACAGCTTGTTTCTGAGTTTTTAGGAATACCTTTATGACCATATTTATGTAGACTTGCAATTACAAACATGCTTAAAGGAATAACCAGTAAAAATTTGGACACGTGGATGTTTTCAGCCTTTAAATATTAGCAAAGACATCAAGCAAAAACAATATTTTATTAAATTATGCAGGGCCCAAAAAGGTGGTCTACAGTGCATCCTGTTGCCATGTCCTCCACAGGCAGACCATGCACATGTATCCAGCCTTCCACATGATCTTGGAGAAAACTGTAATATATAGATGTCTAATATACTTATGGTCAGGTATCCACAAACTTTAACCATATAGTGTATGTCTTTCTGCCAATTTATATTAGCGAGTGGTCTAGAGTGGTAAACTTTATTAGTTCTTATTTGATACAAATACATACTTTGTGTGTCTTTTATAGAGCAGGTGTTCTCACAAGTGAAATTCCATTCATTTTTGGGGGTTGTTGGCTTAGAGGTTAACATATTTTGTCCAGACTGAACTATAAAGGATTCTAAAAGACATGTTAACAGGATTTTTTAGACCTTCTTCTATTGCTTTGATTTCCAGTTCTGATTCGTGCATAGCCCATTAACAGTGGACATTGGTTAGCATGGGCACTTTAACTCCCATGTGCCTTGTTCATCACAGAGGGGTTCGATTTCCAGTGCTTTTACATTTACATTACCAATTGACATTATCACCAATTTGAACCACAGTAGCTCTTCTGTAGGTCCACAATAGACACCATAGCCTTTGTCGTCTGAAATGAATTTCAAAGTGTGGGTACTGTCGATTGTCTGTGAGCACCCCATTGGGGAAAGACTTCAACTCAGTTGTCAATTTAACCCTTTTTCGAAGTAACTCAGGTCTTTAACCCATATCAGCTGCATTCAACATGTGTGCTATGAGTAGCTACCAGTTCCACTTTATTTAATAGGACATTTTGTTTTATTCTGCATAAAAGTCCACCGATTATGCATTTAACTCTGAATACTCTTCTTAACACAATTGAAACCAAGTTAAACAGACCAGCTGGATTCCCAGCCTGACCAGCATCAAAAATCACTTCAAAACCATCTAATCCGTCTGACCAGACTGACCAGCTGAGACAGGTTACCAGCTGAAGCCAGCTTGTTAAGCAGGCTGTTTTTGTTATTCCCGCGGGGAAGCTATATAATTGTATTATTTTGGATTCTCAAGGTGACATGCTATCTTTTCACACCTTTACCTCCACCAGCATCATTACTACAGTGCAAGGACACAAACAGTGGAGGGAAAACAGGGTGTAAAAAGCAGACAATGAGCTGCGCTCAGACGAGTGTGTTTGCTAATACAATAGACCCAGCGTGGCCTCCAACCTTCTCTTTAGCTCTGACTATGATAAATGAGCCAGGAGAAATGAGAAGCATCGCAGCGACGCCATACACAGCTGCAACTCAACGGGCACGATTCAGAGACTTTTTGGAAGCTTAAGATGTTTTTCTCTCCCTCTTTTCACCTACTCTAAAGTCTTCCGAGACTTTTTATCACCAGGTGTGCGACTTGTTTCATTGTGGAAGTGCTTAGCTAATTTTGGAATGCATTGCTTAAAAAAAATCACTCTCTTTTGTGTACTGTACTGCATGTAATCTAATTCTGGCCTCATTTAGGAGAATTGCTTTCTTCATTAGTGCGACGAAAGTGTAGTGTTTACCTCGCTCCGATTGCTGTTTTTCGTTTAGGTACTGCAGGGGCTTAGATTAGCCTGATGAGGGACTTGTGTGCTGAGATCCGCTATATCTACAATTTTTCTATGACTGTCTTTCTCTTTGGAGAATTATGATGCAAACAGCAATTCTTTTAACAAAGAAAGTACTCGATCTCTAAAGGATTCTGGTTTTACCTACAGTTTAGCGTACACAGGCAGCTATTTATTTACCGTTGTCGGATCCCAGTCAACCTCTACTCCTGCTTTATTGATCTACTAACCACTGACCTGGAGCAGAGAAATGTATGTGCTGGTTGTAAGAATTTAATTGCACACATCTGTGTTTGGACTCCAGGCCAGCTTTGAATTAAGCTTTGTTTAGAGAAAACAAAGGTGGAGTGTCGTTATTCATTAGGATTTTAGATTTTAACCTAGGAAGTTTCACATCGCAGGATACCCATACTGCCAACAAAACATAGTATAAGAGCAGCATTTTACAAATTGTTTTATTTTTTTTATTTAACATTTATATATTTTTCCCTTTTTTACCCAATCCAGTTGCAACCTTTTTGGCACTGCTGCTGCCTGACCTCTGACAAAGGAGGGCCACAGACTGCCACACAGCCCCCTCTGAACTGCACACCACTGACCACTTCTTTTCACCTACTATAGATTGCAGTATTCTGTAAGGAGAGGACACACTGCCATCCACAATGAACCACCCCTTGTGCAGGCACAGCATGGGCCATAATTGCAGCCATGATGAGAAATCTCTGCTCAACCATTGTCCCTCTCCCCTGCACACATCATTTGTGACTTGACTTGGACTCTAGCCTAAAGACTTGAGACTTGACTTGGACTCTAGACTAAAGACCTGTGACTTGATTTAGACTCTAGCATAAAGACTTGTGACTTGACTTGAACTCTAGTCTAAACTCTTGTGACTTGACTAGACTCTAGGCTAAAGACTTGTGACTTGACTAGACTCTAGGCTAAAGACTTGTGACTTGACTAGACTCTATGCTAAAGACTTGTGACTTGACTTGGACTCTAGCCTAAAGACTCATGACTTGATTTGGACTCTAGCCTAAAGACTTGTGACTTGACTTGAACTCTAGTCTAAACACTTGTGACTTAAGTAGACTCTAGGCTAAATACTTGTGACTTGACTAGACTCTAGGCTAAAGACTTGTGACTTGACTAGACTCTAGGCTAAAGACTTGTGACTTGACTAGACTCTAGGCTAAAGACTTGTGACTTGACTTAGACTGTAGGTTATAGACTTGTGACTTGACTTGGGCTCTAGGCTAAATACCTGTGACTTGAATTAGACTCTTGCTTAAAGACTCGTGACTTGACTTGGACTCTAACCTTGGATAAAGACTCATGTCTTCAGGTTGCAAATGTAAATGTAAAAATTGTATCTTGACCTGGACTCTAGCCTAAACACTTGAAACTTGGCTTGGACTCTAGCCTAAAAAATATGACTTGACTTGGATTTTAGCCTAAAGACTCATGCCTTGACTTGGACTTTAGCCTAAAAACTCATGACTTGATTTGGACTCTAGCCTAAAGACTCGTGACTAGACTTGGACTTGAAGTTTTAAAGACTTTAGACATACCTACTGATGTACTGTAGTTCTCAAGCAAGTTATATAAAATGTAAATCTAGCCTAAAGACTCATGACTTGGACTTTAGCCTAAAGACTCATGACATGACTTTGACTCTAACCTAAAAACTTGTGACTTGACTTGAACTCTAGCCTGAAGGCTTGTGACTTGACTTGGGTTTAGATTAAAGACTCATGACTTGACTTGGACTCTAGACTAAAGACCTGTGACTTGAATTAGACTCTAGCATAAAGACTCGTGACTTGATTTGGACTCTAGGCTAAAGACCTGTGACTTGAATTAGACTCTAGCATAAAGACTCATGACATTACTTGGACTCTAACCCAAAGACCTGTGACTTGACCTGAACTCTAGCCTAAAAAATTATGACTTGACTTGGAGTTTAGTCTAAAGACTCATGTCTTGACTTGGACTCTAGCCTAAAGACTTGTGACTTGACTTGGATTCTAGCCTATAGACTCATGACTTGAACTCTAGCCTGAAGATTTATTACTTGACTTGGACTCTAGCCTAAAGACTTGTGACTTGACTTGAACTCTAGCCTAAAGACTTATTATGTGACTTGGACTCCAGTCTTATGACTTGTGACATACTGTATATTCTTTGTGTATGTTATATTAACTTATGACTTGACTTAGACTCTAGCCCTAAGACTTGTCTTTAGATTAGAGTCCAATTCAAGTCACAAGGCTTTAGGCTTAAGTCAAGACTTGACTTGTGATTTGACTTGGACTCTAACCTAAGGAATCAATCATGACTTGACTTGGACTCTGTACACTAAAGCCTTGTGACTTGACTTGGACTTGCACTTCATGACTTGTTAACATCCCTGCAAGTAACTCAGCTGTTCAAACAGATAGGGGAAGTTTATTCCACCACCTAGAAGCAAACTAGTGGATCAAGTTCTAACTGGTGGATCAAGAAACCAACTAAACAGAGCAGAGTTTGAAAGGTTCTTTAAAGTTGGTCAGGGCTGGACCTTTTTTTGTTTTGTAGACAAGCATCATTGTTTTAAATTGAATGCAGACAGCTACAGGAGGTCAGTGAAGTAAGCTGGCAGTGGGGTGATGTGGCAGCATTCGGCTTGATTAAAACCCAGGTGGGCAGCTGCATTTGGAATCAGTTGCAGGAGTCTGACATTGGACATGGAAAGACCTGCCAAGAGGGAGTTGCAGTAGTACAGCGTCGAAATGACAAATGGTGACATAGAATATATAATATGCACAACTTAAATGCAGCGAGGTATAAATGCATATTTTAATGCATCTGGTTTGTCACGCTGTTCTAACTGATACACATTCTGTGAACAAGCTCCGACAAACTATAGCTGTTTTATGCGTCGGACACCCCGCCTTGTCTCTGCATGGCACCGAAATGAAAAACTGCCACCTCTATCGCCATTTGTCTCTCTAGACCTCCAGCGGGGCTGACGCCTGACCCTCCACGTTCTGTCATAACTCATGCGGTCTTGAGCTCAAACTCAGTAGTGCAGGCTGACTGCAGAACCACAACTTATTGAGTATCTTCAGGGCTGATCAATATTTAATGCAGCCTTTAACAAGATCAGATTTAGCAAAGAGTTTCTGCTCCGGCTCTCATCCGAACATGTCTGCCGTAGCCTTGGGGCTGCAAACTGTGGAGAGCAGCGCGAGCCCTTTTTGGTGTTATTAATGTAAGAGCTTGACCTGCGCCTGGCTGGGTTTTTTGTCCTGCCTCTCTAAGACGAACAGGGTTCTTTTTTACTTATACAACAGGACATTTTTATAATTAGAGTTTGTAAGCAGGATCTTGTTTTCTGATACCTGTAGGCGTATTTAAAAATGACGTTCTACTGGTGCACTGTCGTGTCATTCTTGCTCATCCCCAATAATAAATGACCTTCATGCAAACTTATGGTTAGGAGACAGAGGACGTGCTGGGGACGAACAGGCAGCAGCGATCATCACGAATTTGAATCTTATGATTCGGCCCCTGTTTACGAATCCTTCGCCTCGTCGATCAGGCCTCTACGCCAACGATACATCTGTCAGGTTGTTGTTGTTTACCATTCACCCTTTACTATTATCTCTCCCTGAAGCGTTCAAAAGCCTTAGGCTTCGGATCAAACTGGTTCCATATTTAATAAAGCCCTCCCAGCAGCCCAGTCTAAGCCTCATTCCAGACCCCCAATTTATTTTCACCGTAATTACCTGCACCTCCCACCCTAGCTCACCCCAACCCTTGACCAGAATCTAATCTGCGCCATCGCTCACAGTAAATCTGGGTGGTATAAATAATAATGTGTGTGCAAATGAAATGTGAAAGATTACATTTGGTCACATGAAAGAGGGGGTTGGATGAGAGACCCTACGGGCGAGGACTCAATGGCACGTCAGTGATCGAAGAAATATCTGAAGGTTAATTTGTTTTAATGCCTTTGGCAAATCTGCAGCCCCAATCTTATCAGGAAATGTTGTCTCTGCCACGATGAGCACTGGGTGCAAGAGCTGCAGGTTACTAGTCATAATGTTTGCTTAATTCATTACTACATGAGTCATGTTTAATGATAAGACAACAGCTAAGACTAGTCGGGTAGTACTAGAGAATAGTTATTATTACTTGTTTTTGCCCTTATATGTAAGGGAAAAACAAATCACATAATTGTTTAACATGTTAAACATCTAATACATTCATTAGCACTTTATTAGGTTTATTTATTTCATATGTACATTTATGAAAAATATTGCCGGTGGCACAGCTGACTGGATTGAAAGAATTTACTAGCATGACTGTGGGTTCCTACAGCAGTGGAAGAGCTGAAGAACAAGGAACAGAGCTGTGGGCCTCCTTTTATACTGCTCTAGTCACAATTACATTGAGTGTTGGACTTTGGAACTGTTGTTTCTTATTTGCGTACAACAAACATGTTGCTTATCTCTGTACTTTAGACTCCCAGCCACATCTCAAGCACCCACGTAACTAATGATTTAATGCACAAGCAGCATAACACTAATATTCAGGTGATATCAGTAATTCCCTGTGTCTTTGTGGGTTTCCTCCGGGAGCTCCAGTTTCCTCCCACAGTCCAAAGACATGCAATCAGGTGAACTGGAGATACAAAATTGCTCTAGGTTTGAGTGTGCGTGTGTGCCCTGTGATGGACTAGCAACCTGTCTGGGGTGGTTCCTACCTTTTGCCTATTGAACTGGACCTACCGCAACACTAAATAGGATAAAGTGGTGGTAAAACAGACAATGAATAAATGAACACAGTATGAATATACTAATACTTATTGTGGGCCTTCTGTTGCTCTGTATACTTTAACCGAATAATCATTCCATTCAAAAAGGGACCATTGTAGGACCCTCACTGATATTATTTGGGTAATGTTACATTGCCATTACTGCTATAATACTAACATGGTATTGACATAATAGTATGTGTTCTACATGTATAAGTGTAGCAGGTGCAGCAGTGTTGTTGGGATTTCTTAAACACCTCAGTGTCAAAGCTGGGGAAAGAGGTGCTCCAACCAAAATATAAAACCAGCGTCATCATGTGATCAGAAAGTGTTTACTGATGAAAGACAAGGAAAATATTAACACACCTAGTGCACATTACCCTGTCAGTGTCATTATAGTCCTGAGAATGGTCCACCACCTAAACATCATCAGAAAGAGTCTTCTAGGGCAGCAGTTCCCAACCTTTTTTGCACCATGGACCGGTTTCATATAAGATATCATTTCACGGACCGGCGAGGGCGGTAGATTTAAAACAGAATAACTATAGAATGGAAAATTAGTGTGAATCCTAAGCTTTTTTCGCTGCAACGAGACACTGCTCCACCTAGTGGTGATTGGAGACAATGACACCCAAAGTGTATTGGAAATTTAATTACTCTTGCGGCGATCTTGCGGTAATGAATGACCCGCGGACCGGTGGTTCTAGGGTTCCATTTCAATTGGGGTAAAGGGGATGACAAAGTGTACAGAACAAAAAAAATAGCAGTTAGTATATGTATGGTAGTCAGTAGTCAGTTTATCGGTATGGTAGGTGGCGTCACAGACTGTCACCTTACAGCAAGAAGGTTTGATTCCCACGTGGAGCGGTTCAGGTGCTTTCTGTGTGGAGTTTGCATGTTCTTCCCGAGGTGCTCCGGTTTCCTCCCACAGTCCAATGACATGCAAGTGAGGTGAAATTAAAATACAAAATTGCCCTAGTTGTAAATGTATGTTTGCCCTGTAATGGAATAGCGACCTGTCTGAGGTCTTTCCTACCTTTCGCCCAGTGAATCAAACCCACCGCAACCCTGAATAGGATAACAGACAATGAATAAATGAATTGTGTAGCTTAGAATATCAATAAGTGTACATACCAAATATGTATACCTAATATAGTGCTTAGTGAGTATTTATGTAAAAATATAAAAAGCTGCTGCATTGCCAGTTTCTGTTTCTCCCTCTAGTGTCTGCAGTGACTGAACTAAAATAAGCATTAAAAACATAAATTTCACACCTGAGACTGAAAAATTACAGAACTAATTCTTGGCCTGAAGCAAATGCACAGTGTGTTGAGGAGCGATCAATTTATGCAAATTTGGTTTTCTGCACTGTGAGCACCTACTGACATGTGACTGTAAGTGGAAACAGGTTGAGGAAAAGGTTTCAAGGTTTATTTGCCATAGAAAAGTACACGAGAATTCATAATTGCTCCAGTAAACAAATCACGGCAGGATTAACAGGATTTCTGCATTACCCACAGTTGAATTTGGAGGTTTAAATACACTAATAAAGGACTTATTATAGAGTTTATTTTATGGCTTATGGCTATTTGATGTCTTGAGACATCTGCAAATGTGATTTCCGCAACTGTTCCTTTTCTATGATTAAAATGTACACCTCTTTGTACACACAATAAAAAACTATGATTTTGATATCCTATATATTATGTTATATAATAGTTTTATATTCCTCAAAATCCTTAAAGATTATTCTGTGCCCCCCCTTGACACATGTTATTATATTACTCTTTTGCTTTCAGCAAGGATGACAAAAGGTATTTTGAATTACATTAACAGCAGAATCAAAATATTTTATAGTCACACGTCCGTTGACCTTTGCACTTCTTAAAGACCCAACGTAGGCTATAGGCAACTTAAAACAGAGCAATAAGAAGAATTTAATGCCTGCAACACACTCCAAAAAAGTTGGGACATGCCTCTGTTCTTTTTTTGTTGTTGTTGTTCTTTTGTTGTTTTTTTTTAGTCTGTTGCAGGTATCGAATTCTTAAAGTGTTTATACTTGCACAATACAATGATCTGTACAAATATTGGAAATTTCCTCCTATTTTATGACAGTTAAATAAAGATTTAAGGTAATGAACAAATTGCACATTCTTTCTGATATTACATTTATCAAAATGTCCCAATATTTCTGGAAATGGGGTTTGCATATCATACATTAATATGTGTGCCACAGTTCACTGCATTAAATACTACCAAGCCATAGTGGTTTTTTTAAAATATGGGCTACTGGCAATTTGTTTTGGGTTATAATCTTAGTCAAGTAGTTCGTTTTGTATGCAAACTGCAGCAGGTCTTGTAGCATGGGGATTTTTCTTCATGGTGCTACTTATGTAAAACACAATCAATTCTTCAAGGCACTTCATGGTCACCAAGGTGCCACAAAATGATAGTTATTCTGGCACAACACCTTCGATTCTTTTTGAATGGAGCCATGATAATGTTTTAGGCATACTTTAGACTGTAATAATGGTGCATTGTGAATGTGCCCTTGTGGTACAGAGGCTGGCAGTGCCGCTACATATAAGAGGAATGCTTCTTTTAAATTGCACGTTAAGTAAAAGTATAACCATTTCAAAACAATAAAAGGCATAAACCCAAGAAATAAAGCTACTTCATGAGGTGTGGATGTAATCACTCACTTCTGTCATTAAACAAGGATGAACAATATGTTCTAATTAGAGATGCAACTTGAAGATTCACTTTTGGCTTTTGCTTAAAAATAAAACAAAATAAAATCTTATTATGACTGGATCTAGACTGGAACCTGCACTGGAACCTATTTGGATCACTAACAATTAAATAAGATATTTTAATAAAGGAGTTATACAACATCCCAGCATATTAATCATCACATGACGTGTAATGTTACTTATATGCACCATTTTAGTTAGTGGTGTAGTCTATTAAGAACAAACTGGTATACACATCAAGGTTTTGATCAGGACACAATTTGAGCATACTGACAGATCTGCTGGTTCACAGAGTGTTGATTATTTGTTGTCCTTTTTCTAAAGCGGAATATGCTAACCAGAATCAATAAACACACACAGGATTTACACGGCTAGCTAAATAAATAGTGTGCAGCCATCTAAATGTTTGGTTTTTGGCAGGAACCACATAGACAAATGTTCTTTCCTAGTGTCTAAGCGTTTTTCCAGGAGTGGGTATGCACTTCCTGACACTATAAACATGCACAGAAAGCTTTATTGAGTCATTGATTTAATAAAACACGTACAAACAGGATAGACTTTAGCTTCAAATGAGTAAAATAGTGAATGTTTGAATTTAAATAAATCATAAGATTTCATTGCTTTGTTAAGATCAATTTAAATATCCAATATACACCGACCAGGAACAACATTATGACCACTGACAGGTGAAGTGAATAACACTGATTATTTCTTCATCACGACACCTGTTAGTAGGTGGGATATATTAGGCAGCAGGTGAACATTTTATCCTCAAAGTTGATATTAGAAGCAGGAAAAATGGACGACGTAAGGATTTGAGCAAGTTTGACAAGGGCCAAATTGTGATGGCAGTATCTATCAAAAGTGGTCCAAAAAAATTACCCAGATCTTAATCCAATCAAGCATGTAGGATGTGTTGGACAAACAAGTCCAATCCACGGAGGCCCCACCTCACAACTTACAGGAGTTAAAGAAGAGTTTATACCCCATTAACATGCTCTTATAAGATAACCGTGCAGACTGTGACATGTTCAACATAATGAATAGGTGATCAAATATTGATTAAAATACACGCGTATGCCCAGGTGGTGCAGTGGGATATTTTGCTAGCATACCAACACTGGTAGTCTGAATTCCCTGACTAAATCTGCAGCCTGCTGGTTGGGAAAAGACCGGACTAAAAAAGGGGTCTTTGACGCTGTGTAAGGACCCTGGTTAGTAGCCCGAGGTGCCTGTACAGATGTGAAGGAACGAGGTGATTAGTGTGTGACTCTCCATGCGTGAGTCTGGCCTCACCCGTGAAGTATGGAAAAATAAGAAGGGATTGGTGGACTGTGCAGACATTGGAAGGAGCATGTGTCAGGCGAATATACCTTCTTTAGATGCGATCGGGGTCCACAGCAGTGGAAGACTTATCGGCTGTGCAAAATAGGGAGGGAAAAAGAGAACATACATAAATACAGAACAATAGATAAGTACTGAATATATTGTATGTGTATACACACACACACACACACACACACACATATATATCGGTATATTTATATACTGCAAGCTATTATGGCCCTCAATCAATATATCATTCATTCTGTCATTGTCTGTTTTACCGCTGCTTTAATCCAATTTAGGGACGTGGTGGGTACAATTTACTGGGCATACTCAAGTATTCACTTTATAGGCTTTTATTGTACCATTCTATATATATTTTTAATTATTTCTATTGTGTACATTGCTTTTTTTAGTGCTTCTTTGGTGCTAATGTGACCGGGCAGCTATAAACAACGTTACTGCTAGTTGTACCATATATGAGCTGTATGTGACAAACTAACTTTGATTTGATTTTAAATTAAGTTAGAGTAGCAAATCCACAGTATGTATGTTTTGGGAAGGTGGATAAAACTGTTGTATATAAAAGAAACTCATGTGGCTATGAAGAAAAGATGAAAGTATGCATCACTCACACTACTTGCTTGGCAATTCATGATTTAGTTAGTTCTATGGAGTTACCAGTAGGGCAAAAAGACCTGTTTATGCTTAAGTGGTGTGAAATAAATTGTGTCCCAAAAGCCAGGTAGTGAGGATATTTGACAGGACCTTGTACCCAACAAAACACTGTTGTTGCATTAAGTTAACTCCAAAGCAGGTAGTAAATAATGTTTTATTTTGGACTTAATTACCTTAGAAAAGATCAGCAAAGAAAATAATGATGGAAAAATGGTTTATACCCAATGTACTTAGCACTACACTGGTAAATGCTGCTAGCATTTTTGTTTTATTAGTGCTCAAGTTTATCTTAGCAGGCAACCAATAATGTAGCCAATATTTTAATAATCATGCATTTTACATGAATAAGTCTGCATTTTGTGACGTTACAATCAGGTGACAAACTTGTCTAATGGTCGACATGAAGAACCAAAAACAGCATACAGAGAAAGAGACAGAAGGAGAGAGTGAGGGGAGAAAAGAACAAGGAAGCTTGGAAGCACCTTGGATAATTTACTTGAGGGACAAGTGAGGTCTATTCAGGAAGCCGCTCTGGATTAGTGAAGATTTGTTTAATTAACACTGACACTATGCAACCGGTTTTATACGAGCGGAATACCAAATATTTAACTTCCTCATCTTATTACAGGAATAAACACATGCCTGGCATGCTAGACATGGTTGCTGAATGTTCCAAAAAAGGTGGCAAACCAAAAATGTGGCTCTTTATTCCCCGTTTGTTTAATTGAGACATTGAACAGTGTCTAGTTACCTATGCTATGCTAAAAACATGAATGAATATGAATTTATCTACTATTTTTATCATCTTATAAATTCAGAGAACTTGAAAAAGTGCTCTTTACACAATGACAGAGTGGTTCTTTCTCAGGAAACTGAGGTCCTTTGGTGTATGCACTAAACTCCTTTGGACATTCTACCAGTCTGTTGTTGCCAGTGCTATATTCTATGCTGTTGCATGCTGGGGCAACAGCATCAACAAAAGTGCAATAAACGCCGCTCAGGTGGCGCAGCGGTAAAAACACACGCTGTTCACCAGAGCTGAGATCTCGAATACATCGTATCGAATCTTGGCTCTGCCTGCTGGCTGAGGCTGAGCGACCACATGAACAATGATTGGCCTGTTGTTCAGATGGGCGGGACTAAGCCGGATGGGGACTCAGACTAGTGCGATTACGACCTCTGCGGGCTGGTTGGTGGCGCCTGCACGGAGATGGGAAAGGAGTGCGGGTCTCTCCATACACAACGCTGTACTGCACTGCACTCGTCAAAGTGTAGGTGATAAGATGCATACGGCATGCTGCCCATGTGTCGGAGGGGGCATGGGTTAGCTTCGTTCTCCTCAATTCGGAGCAGGGATCGGCATTGGTGGAGAGGAAGCATGATGCAATTGGACAATTGGACGTGCTAAAAAGGGGAGAAAATGCATAAAGAAAGTATTTTTTTTTTAAGTGCAATGAACAATGAACAAACTGGACAAACTGATTAAGAAGGCTGGCTCTGTTGTAGGAGTCAAGCTGGATACTCTGGAGGAAATGGCAAAAAAACAGACTCTCAATAAGCTGCTTGCTATTATGGACAATGTATCACACACTACAGTGGAAAAACAGAGAAGCACGTGTAGTGGTAGACTGATACAACTGCGCTGTGCTAAAGAGCGCCGTGTGAGATCTTTAATTCCCACTGCAGTAAGACTTTACAATGAGTCCCCTTATTGCAGGAACAGTACTGATCTCCTGCCGTCGGAACGGTGTTAAGATTTTTTTTTTGTGCAATATATTTTTATCTGTTTTAGTGCAATATCTTTTTTCCCTTTCAGAGCAATAATACCTATGCTGCTGCTTTTGCTAATGTCTTGTCTTTTGCCTATGTCTTAATATGTTTACTAGTGCTGATAATGTCTGTCTTCTCTTGTGTAATATGTAAAGTACTGTGACACTGCAATTTTCTTTCGGGATCAATAAAGTGTTATCTTATCTTATCTTATCTTACACTCAAAACCAAACTAAATATTACACTCAATTAAACATAGTTTTTAACAGAGCTATTGGTCTCAACAGAGCAGAACCTTTCATGATGTCAAGCACATTTCATTGCCAGCCTGCCAGTAGTGTTACTATAAATTATAAACACATTTACATAATGGATTTCGAATATTTTAGAGGCAATCTAACCTCATATCAGACAATCTTTTTTTACAATGCATTTTTGCATTGCTAGCCATCCACTAAAGATCGTGTTTACAAAGTTACCAGTATAACAGCATGTATGTAATTTTTAACATTAACACAACAAACTCTTGAGGCAGCATTTTCCATAGAAAAGTTAAGAACATTTGTGTAAGCAAACCTGACATGAAAGATTGGAACACAATTCTCTTTGTCAAAATAAGTAAATGAATACAAGAAAATAAATAATAAATAAATACAGGAAAACAAGTAATAAATAAATAATAAAAAAAGCACACATGAATTTTATTAGAAAAAACACCAATTACAATTAAAGGTCTTTTTTAATATACCTGACTGAAAGATTGGAACACATTTCTCTTTGTCAACATCAATAAATAAATACAAGAAAATAAATTATAAATAAATACAAGAAAATAAATTATAAATAAATACAAGGAAATAAATAATAAATAAATACAAGAAAAATAAATAATAAATAAATACAAGAGGTCTTTTTTAATATAACCATCAAAAGATTGTAACACATTTCACTTTGTCAAAAAAATAAAAAAATAAAATAAAATAAATAAAAAATAAATAAATAAATAAACACTAACACTTTTAATATATATATACAGTGGGTATTGTATATATTTAGTCAGCCACTGATTGTGCAGGTTCTCCTACGTAGAAAGATGAGAGAGGTCTGTAATTTTCATCATAGGTACACTTCAACTATGAGAGACAAAATGAGAAAAAAAAATCCAGGAAATCACATTGTAGGATTTTTAAAGAATTTATTTGTAAATTATGGTGGAAAATAAGTATTTGGTCAATAACAAACAAGCAAGATTTCTGACTCTCACAGACCTGTAACTTCTTCTTTAAGAAGCTCTTCTGTCCTCCACTCATTACCTGTATTAATGGCACCTGTTTGACCTCGTTATCTGTATAAAAGATACCTGTCCACAGCCTCAAACAGTCAGACTCTAAACTCAACCATGGCCAAGACCAAAGAGCTGTCGAAGGACACCAGGAAGAAAATTGTAGACCTGCACCAGGCTGGGAAGAGTGAATCTATAATAGGCAAGTAGGTTGGTGTGAATAAATCAACTGTGGGAGCAATTGTAAGAAAATGGAAGACGGTGAGCAAAAATCCCAGAACTACACGGAGGGACCTGATGAATGACCTGCAGAGAGCTGGGACAAAAGTACAATCAGTAACACACTACGCCGAGAGGGACTCAAATCCTGCAGTGCCGGGTGTGTCCCCCTGCTTAAGCCAGTACATGTCCAGGCCTGTCTGAAGTTTGCCAGAGAGCATATGGATGATCCAGAAGAGGATTGGGAGAATATCATGTGGTCAGATGAAACCAAAATGGAACTTTTTGGTAAAAACTCAACTCGTCGTGTTTGGAGGACGAAGAAGAACCCAAGAACATCATACCTACTGTGAAGCATGGGGGTGGAAACATCATGCTTTAGGGCTGTTTTTCTGCAAAGGGGACAGGACGACTGATCCGTGTTAAGGGAAGAATGAACAGAGCCATGTATCGTGAGATTTTAAGCCAAAACCTCCTTCCATCAGTGAGAGCATTGAAGATGGAACGTGGCTGGGTCTTCCAGCATGACAATGATCCCAAACACACCGCTCGGGCAACGAAGGAGTGGCTCCGTAAAAAGCATTTCAAGGTCCTGGAGTGGCCTAGCCAGTCTCCAGACCTCAACCCCATAGAAAATTTGTGGAGTCTGTGTTGCCCAGCGACAGCCCCTAAACATCACTGCTCTAGAGGAGATCTGCATGGAGGAATGGGCCAAAATACCAGCTACAGTGTGTGCAAACCTGGTGAAGACTTACAGGAAACGTTTGACCTCTGTCATTGCCAACAAAGGTTATGTTACAAAGTATTGAACTTTTGTTATTGACCAAATACTTATTTTCCACCATAATTTACAAATAAATTCTTTAAAAATCCTACAATGTGATTTCCTGGATTTTTTTTTCTCATTTTGTCTCTCATAGTTGAAGTGTACCTATGATGAAAATTACAGACCTCTCTCATCTTTCTAAGTAGGAGAACTTGCACAATCAGTGGCTGACTAAATACTTTTTGGCCCCACTGTATATATATATATATATATATATATATATATATATATATATATATATATATATATACAGTGTATCACAAAAGTGAGTACACCCCTCACATTTCTGCAGATATTTAAGTATATATTTTCATGGGACAACACTGACAAAATGACACTTTGACACAATGAAAAGTAGTCTGTGTGCAGCTTATATAACAGTGTAAATTTATTCTTCCCTCAAAATAACTCAATATACAGCCATTAATGTCTAAACCACCGGCAACAAAAGTGAGTACACCCCTTAGTGAAAGTTCCTGAAGTGTCAATATTTTGTGTGGCCACCATTATTTCCCAGAACTGCCTTAACTCTCCTGGGCATGGAGTTTACCAGAGCTTCACAGGTTGCCACTGGAATGCTTTTCCACTCCTCCATGACGACATCACGGAGCTGGCGGATATTCGAGACTTTGCGCTCCTCCACCTTCCGCTTGAGGATGCCCCAAAGATGTTCTATTGGGTTTAGGTCTGGAGACATGCTTGGCCAGTCCATCACCTTTACCCTCAGCCTCTTCAATAAAGCAGTGGTCGTCTTAGAGGTGTGTTTGGGGTCATTATCATGCTGGAACACTGCCCTGCGACCCAGTTTCCGGAGGGAGGGGATCATGCTCTGCTTCAGTATTTCACAGTACATATTGGAGTTCATGTGTCCCTCAATGAAATGTAACTCCCCAACACCTGCTGCACTCATGCAGCCCCAGACCATGGCATTCCCACCACCATGCTTGACTGTAGGCATGACACACTTATCTTTGTACTCCTCACCTGATTGCCACCACACATGCTTGAGACCATCTGAACCAAACAAATTAATCTTGGTCTCATCAGACCATAGGACATGGTTCCAGTAATCCATGTCCTTTGTTGACATGTCTTCAGCAAACTGTTTGCGGGCTTTTTTGTGTAGAGACTTCAGAAGAGGCTTCCTTCTGGGGTGACAGCCATGCAGACCAATTTGATGTAGTGTGCGGCGTATGGTCTGAGCACTGACAGGCTGACCCCCCACCTTTTCAATCTCTGCAGCAATGCTGACAGCACTCCTGCGCCTATCTTTCAAAGACAGCGGTTGGATGTGACGCTGAGCACGTGCACTCAGCTTCTTTGGACGACCAACGCGAGGTCTGTTCTGAGTGGACCCTGCTCTTTTAAAACGCTGGATGATCTTGGCCACTGTGCTGCAGCTCAGTTTCAGGGTGTTGGCAATCTTCTTGTAGCCTTGGCCATCTTCATGTAGCACAACAATTCGTCTTTTAAGATCCTCAGAGAGTTCTTTGCCATGAGGTGCCATGTTGGAACTTTCAGTGACCAGTATGAGAGAGTGTGAGAGCTGTACTACTAAATTGAACACACCTGCTCCCTATGCACACCTGAGACCTAGTAACACTAGATCACATGACATTTTGGAGGGAAAATGACAAGCAGTGCTCAATTTGGACATTTAGGGGTGTAGTCTCTTAGGGGTGTACTCACTTTTGTTGCCGGTGGTTTAGACATTAATGGCTGTATTTTGAGTTATTTTGAGGGAAGAATAAATTTACACTGTTATATAAGCTGCACACAGACTACTTTTCATTGTGTCAAAGTGTCATTTTGTCAGATTTGTCCCATGAAAAGATATACTTAAATATCTGCAGAAATGTGAGGGGTGTACTCACTTTTGTGATACACTGTATATATACTGTATATACAGTATATATATATATATATATATATATATATATATATATATATATATATATATATATATATATATATATATACAGTACAGGCCAAAAGTTTGGACACACCAGCCAAAAGTTTGGACACACCTTCTCTTCAATGTTTTTTCTTGATTATTTTTATTTTTTAATACTGAAGACATCCAAACTATGAAGAATTATGTAGTGAACCAAAAAGTGTTAAACAAACCAGAATATGTTTTATATTTTACCAACTCTACCTCTGCACAACCCAACTGATGGTCTCAAACACATTAAAAAAGCAACAAATTCCAAAAATTCACTCTAGACAAGGCACAAACATTCATTGAAAACCATTCCAGGTGGAAACCTAATAAAGCTGGTTGAGAAAATTTCAAAGAGTGTGCAAATCTGTCATTAAAGCAAAAGATGGCTACTTTGAAGAATCTAAAATATAAAACATAATGGTTTGTTTAACACTTTTTTGTTTACTACATAATTCCATATGTGTTCCTTCATAGTTTGGACGTCTTTAGTATTAATCTACAATGTAGAAAATTAAAAAAAAATTAAGAAAAACCACAGGAATGAGAAGGTGTGTCCAAACTTTTGGCCTGTACTGTATATATATATAATGTGTATATATACTGTATATACGTATATATATATAATGTATTTTTATATGAAAAAAACATAACTTTTCAAATAAAACTATAAAAAAATATGTGAATATATCTTTTAGTCAGGTTTATATAGTTTACTTTTAATATATATTTTACAAGCAAATGTCTTTTGTTAATATACTTGACTGCAGACTCGAACATATTTCTTTTTGTCAAAAATATATAAATAAATAAATAAAAACTGAAAAATACTATATACTATAAAAACGATATACTACATATAGACATATACAGACAGTAATAATTTAGAGTTGTTGAAAGCCATTTGACATTGTGGCATGGCCTTCTTATTCCCTGCACATCATACATTTTTACAGGTCAAAAACATAGAAGCATGGATCATATACACAATTATCTGTGATCTCTATTAGGATCAAAAAGAAAATCTTAACTGTCACCTCCTGCTTACAGGACTTCGTCTGTGTGGTCAGAACCTGCCATGTATTAACAGCTAGAACACAGGTTTCACTGTCCACATCCAAATAAATAGCAAAGACCTGAATCTCTGACCTCAATCTCAGAGTCTTCACCAAGACAATGACTGAAAAGACAACAAAACTGGTTTTGGGATGACTATTATCTAAAAAGAAATGGCCTTTTTAAAGTCATGACCTAATCCATATAAGGGATATGTGAACTGTGATGAAGAAGCAATGCATTTGGTTGAACTATATCAACACTCAGCCATGACATACATGTGCTTTACCAGTGTATGCTGACTCCAGCCTTGACTCTTTGACAGTAATGATATGTTTAATGAAGGAGATGGAGCTTCCTCTTAATGAAGCCTGAGAGAAGGCTGGAAGCTGAGCATGTGTTTTGACTGCAGGATATGCAAATGAGCCCAGAGTTTTCATTGGCCGAGCGAGGCAAATTTGCATGCGGGCCCGAGAGGCGCTGCTCTGCACTTCCGCCTCTGCGGCCTCCTGCGTCCCCCCGCAGTCCCCCAGAGTCAATGCAGCTTGATTACACTTCATCCTCGCCAAATTCGAATGCAAATAACGTTCCAGCTATTAAGCATGCAAAAAGCTCTAAATGTGTACGTGTCCCGGCGGTGTGTGTGATGTAAATGGCTATGTCACATTAAAAGTGACACCGGTAATTTTGCGCATTGTGGAGTTATTGGATGCCATGTCGTCTGAGGCGTTGTGACAGCTATGCAGATGAGTGCATTTTGCCGTACCGAGTCAATTTGATACAGTCACGGGAGAGAGATTGCTTTTTTAGGCATAATGAAAGCACAGAAATTAAGAAATTACCTTTGAGCAAACCTCGTCCCTATCTCACTGGCACTGGCACAGTTTCAGCTGAGCTGGAAGAGTGAAAGGACTACTTTAGATTCATGCTCACTCATTGCTCATTAAGAGACCTTTAACCATAACAGAATTATTATAATAGAACCAACCAAGAGGTTTTAAATGTTCAGTAAAGCTGGATTTAATTCACATAACCAGACAGCAGTAATAATAATCGTTCCTTGCTTTTTAATTCAGGATCATTTTTAAGTCTATGAGCAGTGGAATTTCAAAAAACAGCAACAAATATTCAACCAATTTAATATGCTTCATTATGGATATATACACCAACCAGACATAACATTATGACCACTGACAGGTGAAGTGAATAACACTGATTATCTCCTCATCACAGCACCTGTTTGTGGGTGGGATATATTAGGCAGCAACTGAGCACTTTATTCTCAAAGTTGATGTGTTAGAAGCACGAAAAATGGGTGAGCGTAAGGATTTGAGCGAGTTTGACAAGGGCCAAATTGTGATGGCTAGACGACTGGGTCAGAGCATCTCCAAAACTGCAGCTCTTGTGGGGTCTGCAGTGGTCAGTATCTATCAAAAGTGGTCCAAGGAAGGAACAGTGGTAAACCAGCGACAGGGTCATGGGTGGCCAAGGCTCACTGATGCACCTGGGGAGGGAAGGCTGGCCCGCGTGGTCCGAAAGCGTCAGCTTAATGTTGAAAATGTGAATGTAGGCCAAATCACGTCTTATTGTTTGTTTGTACCCTTAAAGTACATAGGAAAACAAGGTGTACAGTTAACAAAGTCTTGGCAAATATGGGATGACTTAGTAAAAATTGTAAAGTCTGCATTAAAATATTTGGTGCATGTATTGAGAGTATGCCTTTTTATAGATTTGCCTCAGGTTCAGTTCAATAAGTAAAAAATACAAGGTACAGTTTGCGTGATTGGCGTTCTAACCCATTTATGTGGGTTATATGTGCAATGTGTGGTCATATAAAAGCATAAATTGCACTGCTACTGCTCACCTTTCTGCATCTAGTCCTCACTATAACTAAATTCCATACTAAATATTGATGCGTTTGCTTTCTAATGCTTGTTAACACTTAATCTATCAAATGTTTGTGAAATATAAGGGTTCACATTAGGTTCAAGAGAATCCCTTATCTACTAAGCCAGACATTTCAGACTAAACAGGTTTAATAACTAATTTCTAGAAATCAGTCAGTGTTCTTTTGTGCTAACAAATTTAAGCTTTTCTATCTTAAAATACAGAATCATTCTTTCTCAATTTGTTACAGGTCTTGCATCAGCATGTACAGGAACACTGCAGTACAACTCAATATATCATCAAATGGATATGCAACCAGGGACTAGAATTGCCTGGTCTTGCTCTGCACTGAAACTAGTTCTACTGATTGTGTGGGCAGCTGTTTGATGCTGGAACAAGATGGAACAAGACAGGATGGTCAGATTCAGCAGATATAAATATGTAGCCACACTTATGAGCAGGGATGTGTTCAGTACTGATAAAAAGCTTCAGATCATCATGCATGAAGCTATGAAGTGAGTTGTTCAACATTAGGTGATTAGGTTAAGAGAGAAAGTTTTTGGCTAGTAAATTGCATCAGATATACAGTAAGCTGTCCGCAGGCTTGTGCACTTTAGCTAGTAAAGCGGTGTGACCTTTCTGCGTGCGGCCTGTTCTTCATAAACTAACACACAGCTTTACATCCAGCTTCAGTAAATAAATACTTAGACATCCATGTCTGACTTTTCTCACAAAGTTTTGCACAAAGTGGTGAAATATGACCCATTTGTGCTTGGTAAAATCTCCTGTTACACATTTTATATGTTTCAAAATGATGTAAGCTGAATATTTCATAAACTTCTTACTTTTATTTTGCTGCTTCCAGTTGTAATTTTGTTCATATTTACAACATACAATTAGGTCAGCCAAAACTTTGTACTTTTGTCAGCTAAATAAAGAATTAAAAGAACCCACAATTGTCCTAACTTTTCCACAAATGGGAGTTGTACATATTTAGTATTAAGTACAGAATGATGAAGTTTGGGACACAGCCTATTTTAGTCACCAGTGTATCGTCCTGTTTCCACTTTTACAAGCAAATGTTCTCCATCACTAAGATCAATTCCTTACATGTTCTCCAGACATCTCTGTATTCTTGTTACAGGTTCAGTTGTAGTGAGGCTCATCTGTAAGTCTACGTCTCTCTCTTTCTCATTTTACTGTAAAATACTAAGATATTAAAATGTAGATGAGCATTCAGAGAGTATAAAAAGCCACAGTTTCAGTCCTCCTCCATCAGTCTCAGCGAGAAGCCAGTGTCAGGGTTACGGTGCTGCTCTTACCACTACTCCATGCCTGCAATTTGAGCTGATCCCATCCACTCGTGCTCTAAACACGCAGCGTGCTGAAGAGGGCTCCTGAGTAGGCTGACTGGGATCTAATTAGGAAGCTTTGTTAATGACAGGTAGTGTCAGATGCTAATGAGGCCCTGATTGGAGTGTGGAGGAGTGGAGATGATTGGGATGTCTTGCAGCTAAAAGTCAAATACTCATCAGAGCAGACAAGGGCTGCACAGCGTTCACTTTTGAAGCAATCTAGGCAAAGCAGCTAAGCAGAGATAGTCTGCTGTTAGGGTCTAATCATAAAACGTACCTGCTTTGCCATTTTTTTGCAAAGCTATTTAATCAAAGGATAATATCTCAACTTGTTGATTATAGTCTAACTTATATTTAAAATAAAAAAAAAGTTTTACTATTTTTTTTCAATTTTGTTTATTAATATACATCCATACATATGATTTACACTGGTTACATTCATGACAGGACAGGTAATTACTGGTTACACAAGATTAATCAGTTCACAAGTGCAATGTCAAACGCAGACAGAAGAACATGCAAAACCTAAGGTGTATATACAGTATATGTAGTCCATCTGTTTCTCTGCATGCTTTTTTAGCCTGCTTTCACCCTGTTCTTCAATGGTCAGGACCCCCACAGGACCACTACGGTATTATTTAGGTGGTGAAGTGACTGCAGTGACACTGACATGGTGGTTGTGTGTTAGTGTGTGTTGTGCTGGTATGAGTGGATCAGACACAGCAGCACTGCTGGAGTTTTTATATACTGTGTACTCACTGTCCACTCTATTAGACACTCCTACCTAGTTGGTCCACCTTGTAGGTGTAAAGTCAGAGACGGTCGCTCATCTATTGCTGCTGTTTGAGTTGGTCATCTTCTAGACCTTCATCAGTGGTCACAGGACGCTGCCCACGGGGCGCTGTTGGCTGGATGTTTTTGGTTGGTGGACTATTCTCAGTCTAGCAGTGACAGTGAGGTGTTTAAAAACTCCAGCAGTGCTGCTGTGTCTTATCCACTCATACCAGCACAACACACACTAACACACCACCACCATGTCAGTGTCACTGCAGTCCTGAGAATAATCCACAGCCCAAATAATACCTACTCTGTAGTGGTCCTGACCATTAAAGAACAGAATTATATAGCTAGCTTATATTATAAGTTTATTACTTTTACTTGCATTTAATATTTATAAATTAACACATCATTAATACATGACGTTGTAGAACATATGTCACAGGTAGTGACTACAGGCAATTTCAAACCCAGGTTTTCCAGACGTCTGTGTTCTATGGCACCACAACACCTGCTGTGGTGTTACTTAGAAACATTTCAACAATGCACTGTATCTACTTTTTAGATGTTGTTCTTCTAGTACCTGTGAGAACAGGGAGGATAAACCCAATATGCTGGCGGCTTATCCAATACTGTGGTTAAAAAGCCACAATCAGAAATAAAACTACAAAATAAGGGGTGGCCAAAAAAAACAAAAACAAATAACATCCACAGCCCAACGTGGAGAAGCTGTTAGTGGAGTAGAGATATCACACTTCATATACTTGCACAGAAAAGAAAAGAGATGTTCGTCTCACAGGGACATACATTTATGCCGTTCCCAGCATACGATAGAAAGCTCAGGTGGCTATTGCTTGCCCCATAGGGACATCGGTGACACCCCTAGTGAAATGCATGACTACTGAGGTAAGCAGGTAATAACAAGATAAAAAGAACAGGGGTGAACACTTAATTGGCAATTAAAAAAGAGTAAAGTAAACAGCTTGTGTCCAATGTGGATTCGTATGTGGAGCTCTGGTCAAAAGGGTGTGGTCATGCCATCCTTAGAGGAAGCTTGCCCATCCAGGGTTGTTACTCCCTGACGGCCAAAAAGATCAAATAGTGTTGGCATACGAGCCAGCGGAAACGGATTATACCGGTCCCACCAAGCATTCAGGTGTCACTGATGCATGGACACCATACAAACGCAAAACCAATGAACCAACAAGCATGAGAACGACTTTACAAATGGCAGTGTTTCACCGCTAATGAAACCCAAAGATTAAAGAGACTGCCACAGACAGACCCTCATGTCTCTTGACAGTCATTAGTGGCAGGGCAGATGGACATGATTCTTTAATCTGAGCCCACTGCCCATCTCACGTTACAGTAACAGACTCCTATATACTTCTAAGAATGTACTTTTTATACTAGTTATATATCACTATCAGACAAGTATTTATATAGTAAATATTAGTGGTTTGGTCCAAGTACACTGCACCAGTAAGCAACAGTGATCCCAGAGCACATGGACTTTATATTTTTGGTTCCACGCCTCCCTCGTCTCCACCCCTGCCTCTTGATTTGCCCTCACTTCAATCATGATCACCTGTTCCTTGTTGTGTGATCATTGTCTTGTGTATAAGCTACCCATGCTTCCCCTTCTCATGTTGATGGCTGTTGGAGTAAAATTAGGTGTAAGCAGGCTACAATATCTTAGCCTTAAACCAGCCTTGATGTAGCTTGTCCATGTTTGTAGCTTGACCTTGAGATCTATGTTCTTTGCTAAAGTTAGCCCAGTCCATGTGCTTTATTCAAGCCTGACCTTGAGACCCATATGCGTTGTTATAGCCTGACTTAGGTATCTATGTTTATTGTACTAGCCTGACCTTGGTCCTAGTCAGGGCAGCTGTAGCCTAGTGGTTAAGGTACTGGCCCAATAATCAGAAGGTTGCTGGTTCAAGCCCTGCCACTGTTGGGCGCTTGAGCAAGGCCCTTAACCCTCAATTGCTTAGATTGTATACAGTCACAACTTTAAGTCGCTTTGGTTAAAAGCGTCTGCTAAATGTCAAAAATATAACAAAAATATAGTCTCTGTCTTGTCCTTTTTCTTGCCTTGGTCCTTCCAATAGAGTCTTGCACCTCATGTTCTTCTTAGCAGTTAGCTTAGCTTTAGCTTAAAATTTTGTATTCCTTGTCTAGTACAATTTAGGGTTCATGTTAGTTTAGGCATTTATTCTAAACACTCCCAAGTCTTAGTTAGCAGTTTGTGTTAGCATAGCTGTTAGCTTAGCATTAGCCTTTAGCCTCGTCATCCATGTTGATGGTGTAGTGTTTGTTGCAGTGTTTATTTCTCTCAACTCCTAAAACTCAAGTAATGAGTGCAGCTCCAAGAAGGATGTCACATATGTTGCAGTGTGTTAAAACTGATTTACTTGCTGAGGTCTGCTTGGCTGAGTCCCACATGGTCCTTATACCCTACTTACTTGGCATTCTTAATCCACTTTGTGCCCCTAGTGGACTGGAGTACATGAAGTGTCTTTAAAAGTGTGTAACCAAGGAAAAACGGCACTACTGGTTTTAATGATTGTATTTATGCACCAGTCTCTTTTAAAAACAAGTATGTTTTTGGACACAAGAATTATGCATTTGATATAGTGTCATATTTACAAAATGTGCTCACTGAAGCTACAAACCTGCACATTAAATCACATCAGTGACCAGCTGTGCCACAATGCCCTTCATTTAATGAGCCAGCAAGTAAAAAAAACAACAAATATATACAGAATTACAAAAAAATTACTTTAAAGTCAGATCTGTAGGATAGAACTGTTTTAAGGAAATCGTGGCACCCACTCTGAATTTCTGATACATACATGTGTATGTATGTATGTCTCAATCTAATCCTTAAGCTTTTTTTTATAATCTATTTATTAGTTTTCTCTCTTTTTTGTGACCAATTGGAGTTTAGCTCTCTCTTGTTACTGCCATTAATTCTCACTCCTTATTGAGGAGGGCCTCTGACGTGTGTGTGTAGTTGCCCATCACTAATTTTGACTTCCCAGGGGCGAGCTGTAACAGAATGCAGTATCGTGTGCAGAGCGCCACACACTGCTATCCGTGATTAGCCATCCCCCGTGCAGGTGTCTTGACCAGTTAGTAGAGGTTGTAATTGCCCCAGTGATGGGGAATACAGCCAGTCTGTCTGAGTTGCAAGTTATACTCAAATAAGTTATATTAAAAGTAGCAACACAATGTTACTGTTAATTACAGAAACAAAGCACTGATGAACCCCACTGCTTTTAATATATAAAATATATAAAAATGTTGCCAGTCTTGTTGGTGCTAAAGATACAGTTACTGTATCTAGTGTAATTAAAATTAAACCATTAGTTGTTCTCCTGTGCCAGACTTCCATAACCTGTGGATAAATATGCCATGATTACCAGCTTAGTAATGAGACTACAGTGGTTACCACAATGGCAAACAAAAGCAAACAGTGTAAAATTCCAAATGAATGGATACATACAGCAGCAATCAAAAGGGATTAAAACGCAGTGATATGGTCAGCAGTGGCAAATGTGCAGTCCTTATCATGGAAAAATTTAAGAAAGTGGGTGCGGGTCATGGTACCACCAACCCCAATATTACAACGAAGATAGAAAAAGCATCATGTGAATTTTTGGAATGCATAGAGAGCAGACTGCGTGCAAGGGTTGCCATGTTGTTCACTTTTAGGCAGATGTTACTGTTTCCAGCTTTGTTTTGTCCAGGTTTGGTGTGGACCTGTCTGATGTGCATCTGCATTATTTCAGTGCATGTATATTTTAGTGAAGTTTGACATAATAGTTAAATGAAGCATCCACTACAATGATCTCATAATAATTCAAAATAATTTATCTGTAAACATTAATTATCTATTAATGTAGTAAGGTAAATATAGTAAAAAGAGGATCATTTCCATCTATCAGAGGTGCAGGTTACAAATCAGTGCAGCATGTCCAGGCCACAGACACTTATGCTTAAAAAATGCAGCTGTATTAACCCCCGATGCAGGATTTGCACCCGTAAGCTTCCTGTGATATTATTCAGAGCTTACAAACACACCGGTCAGCCAAACAGGCAGTTCCATCTTAAATATAGCTGTGAGCTTTCCAAATGAGCTCTCTCGAGACTCCCGATACCTGCAGTCATTTTTCAAACAATTTAATTGGTTTACCTAAGTCAGATGATACCTACGGTAGAGCTTTGTTCCTTGTCACCATGACACAAAGGTCTCCAGATGCAATTAACCCCTCTACTGACACACTGTACAGTTTTGGGAGGCAGCCATAAGAGGTGCAACTTGTCAAATCATAGAATTAATTTAGTAACATCATCTCTGGGATTTGTACCCAGGCTGAAGCTTTTAGTTTTTACTCCAAATGCCACCAGAGGCTTTCATGTTTTGTTTAGAATGTTTGGGTGGTGCAGCTGTGAAATACACTATGCTACTGCTATCAGCCGGTTGTGTGTCTACACAGACATAACTGGCTATGTTTTAAAAGGAAGGCGGAATGGGGAGACTGTATTTTGTTGTCTTCCAGCCCTGGATTAAAATAAGGAGGGTTGCATCAGGATGGGCATCTGGTGTAAAAACTGAGCCAAATCAGGTATGCAGACCAGAATAATCCACTGTGGCAACCTCTAAAATGACAATTACATGACAATAAGTATGTAGACACTTCATCAAAACAATAGATTTAATGACTTCAGCCACACATCACAGAACTATTTAATCTCCATACAATTTCAGCATGGTACTTTTGTATGACCTTTCTAATAGGTCAGTTAATTAAATTTCTGCCCTTCTAGTGCTGACCTGGTCAACTGTAAGTGTTGTTGCTGTAATGTGGAAACATTTAGGAGCAACTTCTCACCTTGAAGGCGTTAGACCATAAAAGCTCACAAATTAGGACTGCAGAGTGCAAGAGGGCATGTAGTAGGTCATTGGTTGCTAGATCAATACTCAGAAGAACTGTTTATCAATAGATACTGTTCAAGTATTGGGTTTCCATGGCTAAGCAGCCACAGAAAAAACCCAAGATCACCATGAATAGTGCCAAGCATTGGCTAAAGTGGTGTAAAGCACACTGCTGTTGAACTCTGGATCGGTGGAAACATATTCTGTAAAGAATTGGGCTTCAATATCTGGTAGCCCAATCAATGAATTTTAGAGATACCAGCCCCGTTCCAACTCTAAATCATTCGTCCTGTTGATGACATATACACTGCTTGTATACAGCTTTTGGATATGCACACCCGTTCACTTGCCACGCCTGTTTTTATACCCATTTTTTGCCCCATTCACTTCCATTCATTTTTTGAATTTTCGAGATATTGACGCCATTCCAACTCTAAATCATTCGTCCCATTGATGACACCGTGGCTTGTAAAGCATCCGTTCACCTGCCACACCCATTTTTATATCCATTTTTACCTCATTGACTTCCATTCATTTGGATATATTGTCTAAGCAATTCAGGGTTAAGGGCCCTGCTCAAGGGCCTATCAGTTGCAACCTGGCAGTGGTGGGGCTTGAAGCAGCGACCTTTTGATTACTAGTACTTAACCGCTAGGCTACAACTGTTCCAACTCTAAATCGTCCGTCCTGTTGATGACACCGTGGCTTGTATACAGCTTTTGGATAAGTGCACCCGTTCACCCGCCACACCCATTTTTATACCCAGTTTTTGCCCCATTCACTTCCATTCATTTTTTTAATTTTTGAGATATCAATGCTGTTCCAACTCTAAATTGACTGTCCCGTTGGTGATGCCGCAGGTTGTATACAGCTTTTAAATATGCCCACCTGTTTACCCACCACACCCATTTTTATATCCATTTTTTGCCCCATTCACTTCCATTCATTTTTGAAAGGCAGGTTGATCTACTGAACTTGCATGCATGACCAAAGGAATTCAGACGGCACCAACTGTATGACCAAAAGTATCTAACACTGCTGAGCTGCAATCACACTTGCATTGTCTTCAGGAAATGCACCTCTCTAGTCTCTTTATTCTCCTTAATATTATTACCTAAAGTGTTGAAATATTCAATACCCATACTAGGAGCAACGTTTATCAGTGGATCAAGTAATGTGCTACCTAAGAATCCCTTAAACTAGACAGGAGGTAAAATTTCTCACAGCATTTCAATCCTGGCGAACAGCGAACACAGTGAGTCATGACACTATCCGAGGCTCCAGTGAAGTGTGTGGGTGGACAGCTGCTGTGATGGTGAAGTATATGAAGAGAGCTTCCTTGGCCGAGTCAAGGGAGTGACTGGGCGAGCGAGCGAGAGAGAGAGAGAAGGTGAGAGCAAGAGTGAGAGAGAGGGAGGGGTAGGACGGTGGTGAGAACGAGGGTGGAAGATGGATTTCCACACATTTATAATAGCTGTCACACCTTACATTCTCCGAAGCAATTTCACATTTGAGAATGGGACAGCGGCTCAAATTAAAAATGACATTAATTTCTGCCAGCCGGCACACATTGCATTTTTCATCCCAGGTGAAACACTTCTAGATTAGGCCTTGAATGCCATAAAAGTATTTTGTCAGAACAATAAGCATCAGTCAGGGGATGATTCTGTGGTTATGGAAATGCACATATGTTTGAGGATATATGAGTGTCGTTCAATTCTACAATTTTTTTTTGCCTACCTCTGTCTAACATCATTTTACAATGAACACAGTGGAAACCCTGAATACTGGACCATAGTCCCTGAAATAAACATATCTTCATATAGAAAAAATGGCAAAACAGCTTCTTAGATCAGGCTTGGTGCTTTTTGAAGAACCGGCCCACATTTTCACCAGTTTTTTGGGAGGCAAGTATGTGTCATTAATGTTGGTCGTTGCGCAATGGAAGTGTAAGGAAAAAAAGGAAGGAAGGATGTCTCTCCAGACAGAAAATGGTGAATCTTTATTACATGAAGCAGTAGCAAGATACATGGATGTAACTTGGGATCAGCGGAGCTGAACTGAACAATTCAGTTACTAAAGAACACAGCATATATACATTTGCCTGTGCTACCATATAAGGGCTTCCTGTACTACCATTTTAGGGCTTCCTGTAAAGGATGTGTATTATTAAAATGAGTGCAGACAAGATGGAACTGTCACCTCAGTTCTAATTGATCTAATTGTCTTCAATCACTTTCATGTGTAGGCCAGTTCCCTCTGTCTGTGATGGCTGTTGATCACTCATTATAATAATCCTTTTAAGTTGGTTAGAACTTGTGAGAGCTGTCTCTGCTCTTCTTGTTTCATATGCTAAATTAGCCAGATGTTCTCACCAACTTTGGGGAGAGACACCCTGGTTTATAACCTGATTATGATAATAATGCCATTGAGTGCAGCTAGGTAAAACCAGTCATAATTGGGTCCATGCTGTAATTCTTACAGAAGTAAAGAGTAATAACAAAGTGAAGGACCGTAGATTACTTGCGAGCACTTGTGCTGTTGTTACAGATGTTCATTTTTATTCAAAAAGCAAGCACTGATCAACTGTTGGTGATAATAGATGTAGAAGGCTCAATTCCTGTTGTATTCACGCGAGTGGCGTTTTGCACTTCACTCAGTGCTTGGCTTGAACAGTGCAGTAAAATGGCATCAAAGTGCTTCACAAGATGATCCATTAGTGTGAAATGATCATCAATATTAAATCCACGCTGAAAGCATCCACTTATATCCATGTTTGACTGTATTTTCCTCTCTGTGTGGTGGTTTCGAGAAACGCTGAGAATCTTAATGTTAAAAAAAATGCTTAAAGTGACTTAACATATGGGATGCCGCGAAGGTGACGCAGCGGTAAAAAGACACGCTGCAACCAGAGCTGGATTCTGAGTACTCCGTATCAAATTCAGCTCTGCCTTACCGGTTCGAGGCTGAGTGGCTGTATGAGCAACGATTGGCCGGTTGATCAGTTGGGGGGCGGGACAAAGAACCGGATGTGGGTCTCTCTCTGTCAGAATGCGACTGCGACCCCTGCCGGCTGATTAGAGGTGCCTGCACAGAGATGAGGAAGAGTGCCCTTAGCATCTTCCTGTCTCTCCGCATGCAACGCTAGGTGGCACCACACTCATCAATGTGTGGGTGGCAAAGATGCATCCGGCTGCTGCCCATGTTTCGGAGGGGATGTGGGTTAGCTTCGATCTCCTCGGTCAGGGCAGGGTTCGGCATAGACAGAGAGGAAGCACGAAATTTAATAATTGGATGCGCTAAAGGGGGTGAAAAAAGGGGGGGGGGGAAGTGACTTAATGTACTAAAAGAACAAACTAGGAACACTAGATTTTTCTCAGTTATTACAGGTTATAAGTGCTCTGTATGTCTGAATTCCTCATTGTTTTAGTACAACAAGCCACGTTAAGCGTTGTTCATACTGCCTGGTTTGGTTTTAACACGTCATATTAATAAGTTTGTCTCGTTGGAGGTGCTTTGAAAATATCATCTGCAAAATGGGTCAAAATTCAATCAGGTGAACTTTAAAGTAAGGAAGCGCAGCAGCAAGCTAAGCTGCTTATCCTAATCAGGGTCGTGGGGGGTGCTGGAGCTTATCCCAGCTCTCAATGGGTGCGAGGCACACAGAAACACCCTGGACAAGGTACCAGTCCATCACAGTGCAGACACACAATTACATTTACACCTTAACACAGACATCTAGGGGCAATTTTGTATCTCCAATGAACCTGCCTACATGTCTTTGGACTGTTGGAGGAAACTGGAGCTCCCAGAAAAAAACCCACACAAACACGGGGAGAACATGAAAATGCTACACACAAAGGATCCAGACCGATCCACCTGGGAAATGAACCCATGACCTTCTTGCTGTAAGGTGACACTGATACCCACCATGACACTGTTTTTACTTTTGGCTCCCACTGTAACATGTGGTCCATATCAAAAGTAGTTACATTATATTTTATATCAATAGCTTACTTTATATATTCATTTTCAGACAATTTTCGGACAATATAGTTGTATTTATAACAAAAAAAACAATTTAAGACATTAGAAATGTTAGGTAAGGCTAGCCGCTGCGATGCACAGACCAGTGCATTGTAGTGCCGGTCCCAAGCCCGGATGAATAGGGAGGGTTGTGTCAGGAAGGGCATCCGGCGTAAAAACTGTGCCAAATCCCGCCGGCGACCCCTAACGGGAAGAAGCCGGAAATGCCGACCCCGTAACCGAGAAACGGGACAAAGGCTGAGGAACAAGAAGAAGAAATGTTAGGTAAGGGGGTTTGGGAGGTCTGGCACGGATTAATTCTATTTACATTAATTCTTATGGGAAAAATAGGTTTAACTAATGAACATTTTGACTTAAGAACAGCCCTTCTGAACCAATTAAATTTGTAAGTCAAGGGTCTACTAATTGTCAATTTTTATGTACGTAGAGTGGAGTATTACATTAACGTTAGAGTGAAATAGCCATTTAGCTCCTGACATTAGATCTGTGTCATGACTTGTTTTTAAACGTATGGAGGTAATCCACATCATGCCGTTTCTTGAATCAAAGACCATCGCTTTTACACATCAGTCCCATCATTTTGTACAATGTCAGCACACCTTCACTTGTTACTTTATAGATTTTTTGTTTCTTGCTCTTCATGTGAGATTCATCTGATTTGATCCACATGGTACCCAGTGTAAATGGTTTTGACATACTGTGCACTGTGATCTGGCATCGTTGACTGAGACAGGTTATAACCCGGGGTAATTCAATAACATATTCAGCCTGTTTTTTAGACTTGCATTTAAGATTAACTTATGACATCACATTAACATAAAAAGTTATGTCAGATAAATTAACTTAAACATTTTTTTAGAAATACAGTCACCCTGTACTTTATTTGTACTTAGCTTTGCTGTAAATTAGTGGTGGTAAATTCGGTTCATTTTATGGACTCGGGTTAATCTGAGTCACTCAGTAATGTGATCCGGTTCACTTAGTTTCTTGAGTCACTTGTACTGAAATCTTGATTGTGATTGATTTACTGCATGAAAATGCATCCAAGTATCACTCTTCCGTGCACTCATCTTCTGTAAATAAATCCTTCTCTCTTAATTCTCTTGGGACCACCCAGACTGTTATCAGCAACAAGTCCAAAAGCCAGGGTCTGTCATGGTATGGGGCTGTGTCAGTGCCCTTGGCAAAGGTCATAAAAAATCAGCCACATGACACCCACCAGTGTGTTTAATCGGTTGTTTATTGGAATATTTAACTTATTACTTAGATTCACGGACTGGAGTGAAGTCGGTTCAGCCAAATCATCTGAGTCCGCAGTGTTTCCGGTGAACCTGCTCACTCGCCTTGTGTACTTAGCTTTAGCCAGTCAGAGGACTCATATGATCCCGGTTAATTGAGATTTCGGACTTGTGATTCCTGATTCAGTACAAAGATTTGAATCATTAACCCGGGTGATTCAGGAACTGCCCAGCTCTACTGTAAATCCACCCTTATTCTTACTCCTTACACTAAGGGGCAATTTATCTACTGTAGTGTGTTTGGGAGGAGGGATTAAACCAGAGCACCTGGGGGAAACCCACATGTACATAGTGAGAACATAACATACTTCATTCAGACAGTAATCAGACACAAGGAGCTGTGTCCTACCAACGTTACCTACTTTGGTGATGTATCACCCTTGGTTATTTTTGTTGTTGATATTTTGTGCGCGCCCCTCCCCTCTGTGCATGTGCAACACTACTATATACACACTTAAAGTCAAACAGTTTATATTTTACATTTTTATTTTCTGCATTTAGCAGACACTTGAGGGTTAAGGGCCTTGCTTAAGGGTCCAACATTGACAAACTGGCAGTGGTGGGGCTTGAACCAGCGACCTTTCAATTACTAGTCCAGTACCTTAACCACTAGGCTACAACTACCCTATAGTTTCATGCACTTAAAAATGAATTTAATAGCAGTTCAATGATTGTTTAATAATTTAATAAATTGGCGCCCAGGTGGCATAGTGGGATATTCCGCTAGCCAACCAGTGCAGAGATTCTGAACTTCTCGGTTCGAAACTCGGCGTTGCCACCGCTTGGCTGGGCACCATCTAGCGGGCATAATTGGCAGTGCCTGCAGCAGACACGATTCTGCTAGGGCGGTATGACCGGACTATGTGGGTGGGGTCTTCAAACGCTGTGTAAGGACCCGGATTGGCAGATAGAGAGGCACCTGTGCAGAGTGCATAGGTGAAAAAGGGTTCCGCAAAGGGCTGTGCCTGGGTCGGAGGAGGCGTGAACAGCAATATACCCACCTCGACTGCAATCGGGGATCCCCCAGCAGCGGAAGACAAATTGACTATGCTAAATTGGGAGAAAATGGGAGAAAGTGCATAAATAAAATAGAAAAAAATAATAAATTAATAAACTGACTTTTAAAATTGTAGTTGAAGTTTTTTGTGGGTTTTCCGATAATTCAAGAGAATCTGATGTACCAGCTGATTTTTTTTTCCCGGCAGATCTGATCAAATGTGACCATCTCGACACAAGATAAAACTTAGGGTTTCCCTACTGACTGTTCCATGGACAATCAATTCTGAGCATGTGCTTCAGACCTTTTGTATAAATAAACTGACATGGTCAGTTTCACAAATGTGCTTACTTTTGCTTTGCAATAGTTCTGAATACTAAAAACTGTAAATCATGAACATATTTTAAAGAATCTGTTGCATGTTGGTGGTACTTGAACCAAATTGGACCATCTGAACACATTTTCTCTTAGAACAAGATAACACTTAGGTTTTATTTTACTGACTGTTCCATAGACGAGTATTCGTAAAGATGTTGGGACCTAAAGTTGCTCAGAAACATGATCTGTTTTCTGGGATTATTACTGTAATGCTTGTGACTCGGTCTAATGAGTGTATTTAAATAGGCACAGAGAACTCGCTACATAGTCAATTATAAGCACTAATAAGTAATTAGGAGCACATGACACAAATTTAAATAACATTTAATCTAGAACCTTCTGCATCAACAAAATTATTAATCTAAATTGCTGTGTGTATATTTTGGACCAGCAGATTTAACTATTAAATTAACTTAAATTGTGTCTTAATAATAATAATAAGCAAGAATAATAAGCAAGAAATCATGACACATCCATCATTTTATATGTAATAAAATGTTAAATAAGTAATACCAATTTAAATATTAATAATAGTGTTTAGGGCGGCATGGTGGTTCGGTGGCTAGCCTGGGTTTGATCCCCAGGCGGGGCGGTCCGAGTCCTTTCTGTGTGGAGTTTGCATGTTCTCCCTGTGTCTGTGTGGGTTTCCTCCGGGAGCTCCGGTTTCCTCTCACAGTCCAAAAACATGCAGTCAGGTTAATTGGAGACACTGAATTGCCCTATAGGTGAATGGGTGTATATGTTTGTGTGTGTGTATGTGTGTCTGCTCTGCGATGGACTGCCGCCCCGTCCAGGGTGTTACTGTGTGCCTTGCGCTAATTGGATAAGCGGTTAAGAGAGTGAGTGAGTGAATAATAGTGTTTACATTTATTAATAATAGTGTTTACATTTATTAATAATTACATAAAATTTATTATATTTATTAATTTAATTACATTAAAATATTCCCCAAAATTCAGCTAAAAATCATATCCTAATATTGCCCACCTAGAGTCAACCAATACTTTCAGGTGCATATTCTACAATTCGAATACAACTCTTAAAAAAGTACAATATAAAGTACAATAATAATGTTTCTACTTCATCAGATGTGCAATACATGCTGATAACATCACTAATCAATTCTTTTTAAATGTAGTTATTTATTGTAGCTATTTTCTTTCTATTTTATTTCAGCATTTCCTCCCATTTTCTCCCAATTTAGTGTAGTCAATTTGTCCTCTGCTGCTGGGGGATCCCTGACTGCAGTCGAGGTGGGTATATTGCTGCTCACACCTCCTCCGACCCACGTGCAGCCTTTAGCGGAACCCTTTTTCACCCATGTACTCTGCACAGGCACCTCTCTATCTGCTAATCAGGGTACTTACACAGGGTTTGAAGACCCTACCCACATAGTCCGGTCATCCCGCACTAGCAGAGACGTGTCTGCTACAGGCACTGCCAATTATGCCCGCTAGATGGCGCCCAGTCAACAGGTTTCGAACCGAGGAGTTCAGAATCTCGGCGCTGGTGTGCTAGTGGAATATCCCGCTGCCTTTTGTAGCTCATTTTTAATGTCACGTTTTTTTTTTTTTGTTTTTTTTTTTATATAGATGTTCAGTTTTCTATATATTCCGTTTCTCCTCTGTTGCTGTACCAATGCAAATTTCCCCTTGTGGGATAATAAAACTTAATCATATCTTATTTTATATCATCATAATTTAACCAGCTTTGCTGCCTTTGAACTGACAGAAACTGGACCTCAGTAGCTGACAATAATAAAGCATGAAATCACTGTGAAAAAAACAAACTTACACAAACCTTTCAGCTCTGTGTTCAATTTTGTGCATTTTAATTGTGCATATCTGGCATACATTCTTTTTGCACATATATTCATATATCAAATCACATCATTTGCTTGAAAAAACTGTAAAATCAAAAACCATGAGTGAAATGTTTCAAAACAGTTTATTTTATTATTATTTTTTTTAATCTTCTCCAGACAAACACATTGATTTCTGGACCACAGTAGAGGATGGAAACCTTTCACAAACATTTTATTATCATAATTATTTGAAAATACAAATATAAAATTATACTTTCCACATCTGAGATGTGAGAGACCCCCATCCACTTTAGTTTATTTTACAACAGGGCTTGAGCAAGCCATACAAGAAGACCTGAAAGATGCTTTCAGACGTCAGTCCGTTCAGTCAGTTCATGTGGTAAAAAGTCCGTTAAAAAATGGGCAAGTGTTAGGAATGGACAAGGCAGACGGGCGATAGCTGAGGAGGGAAACGGGAGGTGTGACACCCACCAATTTAACTCTACAGTCCACATACAGGGATGCGTGTACACATGCAGGTGTTCGGAAGACACGCTGCGCTTTAACGTTCTCGCCTTTCCGTCTGTCCCAGTACTAAAATGTAATTCTACAACAAACACAGACACGTGATCTCGATTGGATTTTAAAATATGATATTAGTGTTAACTAATGAACTGTATCAGTCAGTTCAACTACAGATGATTTATAAGCAAAATGAGGCAGCTTGAACAATTTAATAAAGATATATACACTATACATATATATCCTGTATCTGTATACAAGTATATACATACGTCAGTACAGTATGTCATTACACAGAGTAGTTTGTAGCTTCAGTAATGGGACGATCGATTTGGCCATTGCCTAGCACTTGCCACGAAATTCAAGTTTCGAATGGATACGGTAGTTTACTCTCAATGTCACCCCACACCTTCCAGGTCATTATTTTTTTATCTTTTCCATTTTTTTTAAACCAACAATTATCCAATGACTTTACTAGTCTAGCAAGATGTATAACATTCATCTGCTGTAAACTGCTGTCGATGGAAAAACAAAAAAAATGGCAACAGAGCCATGCTACCTTAAAGTCCAAGCTACAGGATCAAATCATGAAAATAAAGTGAGTGAGACGTCAGACAGGAATATCTGAAGAGCTGCCAGCCTTCGTGTTAATCAAGAGCCATGCCAGGTTTTGAACCACAAGCAAATTGTTTGAATTTAGATTTAGAGGCAGGAACAAAAAAGTCAAACAGTTGGAGTTACCTGGATTTCTGCATTTATCACCCATGACATAACATCTCATCCTTAGCCAAGTCATAATAAATGAGCTCTTTTTGAATTAATAATAATTTTCATGTTCATTTTCACCAATCACTTTAACCTGACCTCTTAAATAATCCAATTTATTGAAATAGGCTAGAGGTGCGGCTTGTAGAGGTACCCTGTCTTTTACATATAGTGTAACTCCACTCCAAAGGATCTGTTTGTATGATTATTCCCATCAAAACAAACAGAGACTTGTCCCCAAAAGACTTGTCCCCAAATTTCCTCCCAGTATATTCATATCCAATCACCTGATTGCATTTAGCTTGGCCGAGGAGAGCTGTAACTAACACACGCTCCATGAGGCGAGTTCATATGGCTCTCATAATTGTGTATGGAGAGTCACGCACTAATCCCCATTATCCCCCGCCTCTGTGCAGGCACCATTGATCAGCCAGCAGAGAGCGTAATTGCTACAGTTACAGTTATGAGGAATCACATCCAGCAATCAAACTCAACAGACAAGCCAATCATTGTCTGTGTAGGCGCCCAGCTTGCCGGTAGCAGAGCTGAGATTCAAACTCATTAGTTCAAGATTTCAGCTCTGGTATGCTAGTGTGTTTTACCAATGTGCCACCTAAGCACCCTATAAAAGCATTTCTAAAGTCCTAGGTGTTCATCAACTTATTAAAAGACACATTGTCAGGGGAATGGAGGAAAGTCAATACTGATGCTACTTTCCAACACCAAGATCATACCAAGAGCACAACTTAGTATCAAGAAGATTGTTTGTATGTAATTATTTTTTATTATGATTTATATAAAGATGTGGCCATTTTTTTCGGAAATCCAGGTAATTTAAAGGTCTCATCTGAATAAGAGGAGCCTTATTTATTAGTCATGTGTTCATAGAATCTCTAGAAATGACTAATACATTCCATGACCTTCAGTCCAAAGGTAGATCAGACTTAGTTTTAGCACAACATAGCTCAACATGTGTTTCTGTCCAAATAAAATCAGAGATGCTGATTCCATCAATCAGAGAATCCTTTCAGCTAAAACACACAGGAATAAAGGAGCTCAAGTTTTAACCTTTATAATCCCTGAGAGCTTTTACTTACTTTAATGACTTAATTCTCCAAACAGTTTGATTGATTGAAAGTTACAGTTAAAATTGTCTGTTGATATCTAGCATACACGTCATTGCTTTTGTTTTTTGAGATTGAAACTTGTGGTAAGGCTCAGCTTTGATTAACAAGAAGAGCTAGGACGATGATTACAGAGGACAAAATAACTAACATTTAAAATGACTGCACACTAACAAAGGAATCTATGCAGACATAAAAAATAGTAGTGCCATGGGCAGTTGGGTTTCTAAAAATAAAAGGTATACATATAAAAACCATATCTAGAATTATTTAATCATACTATCTTTAATTTGCTTTCTGTAGTTATTAATTGTGTCCCTGTAAGAAAAGGAAAAAAAAAGAGTCCACTAGTTTTGCATATTGAGCATTAGCGTTTAAGGTAGTATGGCACACCCCTTTCAAAACATTCAAGGTTTGATATCCAATAAATCCCTTGTTCACAACTCCGCCTTACACCAATTTCTGTTTCCGGATTTCATTATGAGAGCTTTGGTAGGCTGAATCCACACAAGTGTCCGAAAAAAAAACAACCCGATGAAAATGACAATGAAAAGTAGACGGCGATGAAAACAACGTTAAACATTTAGCTTTTCTGTTTTTCATTTAAATGATTATCAGAGAAAGTTCTATTCTTACTGGTCCTAAATCTGCTACTCACTACATCTCTACTGTAACGTTGATTACATAACATCTAGAACTATTTACTATGAAAGCATGAGACAGAGATATAGATTAAGAGCAAAAAGACGAAAGCAGCTCAAAAAACAGGGTAAGAGAAGAGTGAAAGGGATCAACGCAGAAATGTAAAGACCACTACACTGGCATCAAAGACAGCACTCGTTTACAAGGTTTCTTTTTTTCCTCTTTTTTTTTTTTATACACACTACTGAATACAATGATAAAACAGAAGATTACTGAATGTGTGACAGGGAATGGAGAGAGAAAAGTCAAATGAGAAATACAGTACAGTATAACTGTAATATAGTTATTATTATTATTATATTTAACAGAGTCATTCACTTTCACAAAAATAGCAATAATAAAAATCCCCCACTTCAAAACATCTTATGGGGGTCAGAATCTTTTTTTTTAATAGTTTTGTCTTTTAAAACAGTTTTAAATAGTCTGCAGGAAGCCATCTTTGTTTGCTATTGTGTTTTTTGATTATTATTTTACCGATTTCTCCTCTTTCACATGTAAGATTTCACATGTAAAAAATGATTCAGCATCCTGTCATGTGTGAGTTCAGTAAAAACTCGATAAAAGACAAAAAAAAAAAAAGGGAAGAAAATGCAGCAAGGATGAAAAACAACGAACAAACATCGATTCTATTCTTATTCTAATTCTTAAATAGCACTCATTTCACTCAGCACATAGTATAGTTTAGTATCCGATCCAGTCTCCACATGTACATCAAATAATTGTAGCAGCTACTGGTTTCATTCAGCTTCAGTGTATCGGAGAATTTTCACTATTGCTACCGAGAAACTCAGCTGTAAGGTCAGCAGATCGTGAGAATACGAACAAAACACCTGGAAAACGGTTGCTCAAAAGCACAGTCCGTCACTCGATGCGATTAAAGACTTGGAGGCGCCACGAGAATCCTTCATACGTACGACCTACGCACGGTGGAGCGCTACGTGCTTTAACATGTGCAAATAGAAAATTATAAATTCTTTCTCACAGTGCAATGATTGAATTTCATTCCGAGACGATCTTATTCCGTCCCGGAAAATAAAATATAAATTAATTTATGTTCTCTGAAATACATCCCACAGGACTGAGGTAATGGTGCAAAACAGTTATTTTTCCTAATTAAGCACGGACCGCTTTAAAGATCTTCAAATATTGCAGTTAGGTTCCAAATCAAGCATTCTGTGGGTGTGTTCGGAAACCTAGTGAGCTGCCTTGCTGCTTTACTGCCTACATGTTTGTTTGTTTGTTTGTTTATTAGGGTTTTAACATCATGTTTTACACTTTGGTTACATTCATGACAGACACGGTGGTCACTCATTACACAAGGTTTATCACTTTACACAAGTTATATCAAACACAGTCATGGACAATTTAGTTTCTCCAGTTCACCTCACTTGCATGTCGCAGACACGGGGAGAACGTGCAAACTCCACATAGAAAGGACTCGGACCGCCCCACCTGGGGATCGAACCCAGGACCTTCTTGCTACTGCCTACATAGGCAGCTGCCTAAGTACAGAGGATTCTAATAAGTCATCGACTTATAAGTCAGGCTATTCGAACGCACTACTTAGACCTGCAATTCCATCAGTTTTCGCTTACTTAGATAACACGGTTAGCCTGATGCCATTCAACCAAAAGGATGAGGTGGCACAGCGCGCTAACATGTCAACTAACATCTCCCTCTGTGTACCAAAAATGGTTAAATTCGCTGACAAGCCCGGATTTGCAAATAATTCACACTTCAATAATATCAATAATAATTTATTTACATTCGAAAAAAACTCGGGTGGCACGGTGGCTCGGTGGGTAGCACTGTCACCTCACAGCAAGAAGGTCCTGGGTTCGATCCCCAGGCGGGGCGGTCCGGGTCCTTTCTATATGGAGTTTGCATGTTCGTGTCTGCGTGGGTTTCCTCCAGGAGCTCCGGTTTCCTCCCACAGTCCAAAAACATGCAGTCAGGTTAATTGGAGACACTGAATTGCCCTATAGATAAATGGGTGTGTCTATGTGTGTGTGTGTGTACGTGTCTGCCCTGTGATGGACTGGCGCCCCATCACAGGTGTTACTGTGTGCCTTGCGCCCATTGAAAAGCTGGGATAGGCTCCAGCACCCCGCCCCCCGCGACTCACCCTAATTGGATAAGCAGTTAAAACAGTGAGTGAGTGAAAATAACTCGTTGCTCCGCATCCGTCCACCATATTTGTAATTCTTTTGTGAGAAAAGTTGTGCCGCACTGAATGCTGGGATTGCCTTCACTGCTAAGCCAGCATCGGATGCTCCCTTGTTATTCTGTCAAAATAGCATTCAAATTTAAGGTGCCTTACTAGGCAGCATTTTAATGCATGTAGGAATTCGAACAGCCTCCTTCTCGGGAGTGCGAGTAGGATGATGTAAAATGCTGTTTATGTAGAGAGCTCACTAGGTTTTCGAACACACCCTGTGTGTTTTTTTTTTTTTTTACTTTCTATGACTGAAGACTACGGGAAATATATATATTAAAAAAATCATTTACAACCAAAAACCAACGAACCTTGTACCTATAAGGAAATGTCCTTAAACGTGTATTAATAACAATAATAAGGAAACATGAAACGTAAAGGTGTGCTTTGGATTTCAGTTGGATTTCAGGTTTACAATGCTGATTTGTGTATATGTTGTACGAGCTGTGCGCAGATCTCACTATCTAGTCGATATGCTGGTATGCCACCTGCACGGTTAGAAAGCTGACAGTATTTACAGAGCGAGCTAACAGTGTTTATTGGGCTTTTGTCTGCAGTCTGGTATCACGGCTTTTGTGCTACAAATGGATTTCAGTTACCGCACTGAGCCTGAAAGATTTTTTTTCCCTTTTTTTTCGAACATATTTCGGATTGCACACAGTACGACCTCTAAAACACCATCACAAAAATATGCTTCTCTCGGAGATGGTTCGATGCAGTGAAGAGTAATTATTTACATACAGTTTCATAACGTTTCTTTTTAAATCTCATTTCACAAAGTATTAAAAGCAAATGTAGTTTATCTTTTATCCGGAACAAAACAAAGACATTTATAAAAAAGGACTGTGAAAATATTGTAGTCCTCTTATTGCCCAAAATAGGTAAATATGATTAACAAGACACCACACGAAACGAAGAACAGAGCTACTAAGATTTGTAAGTTACCCCCTCGTCGCTCTTTTAAAGGTTGAAAAAACATCATTTTTGAAGCAAAAGTGTTTGTTTTCTTTCCTGTATGAAATGAAACTGTGAAAATGTGACAGTTAAGTATTACCAAGAGAGATGCGACAAACGTAGAAGCATTATTACATTAAAAAAGAGAAAATGTACATTTATATAGTTCTTCATTAAAGAACAGGATGAATAAAACTAGGCTCAACCTGAAAGGCTGATTCAGACTACAAGACAAAAAAAGAAACCTTAATAAAGGGAAAAAAAAGAAATGAAAATGAAAAACAACCTTACAACAGTTTCCTACATCAGATTATGAAGATACAGGAGGATTAAAACAAAACAAAATACAAAGCTGAGTTTGAACTATAGTACAGCAGATTAATGTTTTCGAATCTGAGAAGATTCCAACATTTTCGCTCCATAGTTGGTGCCATCTCGGTTTCTTTGCCTTTTCCGTGCTGTAGTGCTTGACGTTGTACAGCCGTGACCTGTACATAAAACAGTTAGAAACTGTGCCCTGCTTTTCCCGGACCTCCTGATAGACTCTGCTGAAGCAAACACAAGATTCACAGGTTTCAGAAACGGGCTGCTTTTATATAACTGGTGCTTCAAGCTTTAAGAGTGTCTTTATACACGAGGGCTCTACGATAGTCTGGATTTAGTGCCATCTGATTACCACCTTTTTGGACTGCTCAAGGAAGCTTAAAGGGGAAGAAGATTTTTATGATGATGATGTAAAAGCAGCAGTGCAACAGTGGCTATGCGCTCAACCAAAAAAAAAAAAATTTTTGCTGATGGCATTAAAAGTTGGTATGGGCGACCAGGTGGCGCAGCGGGATATTCCGCTAGCATACCAGCACAGAGATTCTAAACTCCTTTGTTCGAAACTCTGTTCGTTGCCTCCGGTCGGCTGGGCGTCATCTAGCGGGCATAATTGGCAGTGCCTGCAGCAGAAACAGTTTTGCTAGGGCGGGATGACCGGACTATCTTAAAAATCTTTCTTAAATGGTCAGGACTCTCCCAGGACCACTACACATTAGGTATTATTTGGGTGGTGGATCTTTTTAAGCACTGCAGTGACACTGACATGGTGGTGGTGTGTTAGTGTGTGTTGTGCTGGTATGAGTGGATAAGACACAGCAGCGCTGCTGGAGTTTTTAAACACCTCACTGTCACTGCTGGACTGAGAATAGTCCACCAACCAAAAATATCCAGCCAACAGCGCCCCATGGGCAGCATTCTGTGACCACTGATGAAGTTCTAGAAACTGACCAACTCATACAGCAGCAATAGATGAGTGATCGTCTCTGACTTTACGTCTACAAGGTAAACCAACTAGGTACAAGTGTCTAATAGAGTGGACAGTGGGTGGACACGGTATTTAAAAACTCCAGCAGCACTGCTGTGTCTGATCCACTCATACCAGCACAACACACACTAACACACCACCACCATGTCAGTGTCACTGCAGTGCTGAGAATGATCCACCACCCAAATAATACCTGCTCTGTGGTGGTCCTGTGGGAGTCCTGACCATTGAAGAACAGGGTGAAAGCAGGCTAAAAAAGTATGTAGAGAAATAGATGGACTACAGTCAGTAATTGTAGAACTACAAAATGCTTCTATATGGTAAGTGGAGCTGATAAAATGGACAGTTATTGTTATGGCTGATCAGTGTATCTTAATACTTCCTTATGTATCAGTCAGTAAATAATGATATCATTCGCATTGAGTGGTACAATGTGTGGTATCAATTCACCACCTAGACATTACACTGTTAAAAAACAGTTGAAAAGTGTTTGAATTATCATTTAGTTTTACATATATTACACTTGCCCTACTCAGATGGGATTTGTTTTGTCAGTGTGACATTTCTTAATTTCTCCTTGGTGATAAAACTCTCAGATCTAAAGTAAAACCATTTTTATTGGTTCATTTTCTAAGGAAACATGGATGACTTTTTGAAAACATAATTGGATTATGTCAATATATTTATATCGACATCAGCTGTTTAGCAAACTGACAGCAATACAACTGATAATTAATTTCTAGAGACATCACAGTGGAATATGAAACACACATCACTAATTAATTCATAGCTAATCTATGTGCAGAGAACTGGTATATAAAGCAGTGACTGATTACCAGTTTCTTATCAAAAAGCACTGCATTAAAAAGGGATGCACTCATTAATAAATGATAACATCATTGTAACACACATTTATTGTCTTAATCACTTGATTATTTGGACCAAATGGTCAAAAATTTTTAAATTAACTACCTCTGTTTGATAGATATTAAATAGATTGGTGAGTGTCTGTATTTGGAGTAAGTGGAACGCTGTATCATTACATTTCTTTGTGAAAATATTTATTTAATATTCGTCAGATTCATAGCATATCGAGTAGTAGTAGCAACACTTTACTCTGAGCCACACGTTTGTTAGTATAATCATTCAATATACTTTGAAATAAAGAGCATTATAATGCAGACACTCAGATGCAGAACATATTAAACAGGTTTACATGCACACATGCATTAGGGGTTACACACATGCCACACAGAAATTGCACAGCTCAGACGCTTCCTCTGGAATAACGTTGTTTAGGGAGTTTAAATAAAGGAATAAATCTATGAATTATCACAGTTATGGAAAAGCTTTGTCAAGCGTTATTCATTCTGCACCCTCTATAATAATAATAATAATAATAATAATAATAATAATAATAATAATAATAATAATAATAATAATATTGCTACTACTACTAATAATAATACTAATAATAATACTACTAATAATAATAATACTATTGCTACTACTACTACTACTACTAATAATAATAATACTGATACTACTACTACTAATAATAATAATAATACCATTGCTACTACTAATAATAATAATACTGATAATAATAATAATAATAATAATAATAATAATAATAATAAATATAATAATAATCATCATCATCATCATCATAATGGATATAATAATAATAATAATAATAATAACCACTATAATAATACTACTACTAATAATAATAATTTGTTTTTACCACCATTTTGTCCTATTTAGGGTCACGATGGGTATAATTTACCGGGCGAAATGTAGGAAACACCCTGAAAGATCACCAGTCCATCACACGGCAAACACACACACACATACACACATTTCCAACATTTCTAACATTTCCAATTTTAGTATCTCCAGTTTACCTGACTGCATGTCTTTGGACTGTGGGAGGAAACCGGAGCTCTCGGAGGAAACCCACGCAGACACAGGGAGAACATGCAAACTCCACACAGAAAAGACACAGAAAAGAACCCAGGACCTTCTTGCTGTGAGGCGACAGTGCTACTCACTGAGCTACCATGCCGTCCATAAAATAATAATAACTATAATAATAATAGTAATAATTATTATTATTATTATAATCATAATATTGATAATAATAATAATAATAATAATAAAATTAATAATAATAATAATAATAAGTATAATAACAATAAGAATAATAATGATATTAACAATAATAATAAGAACAATAATAATAAGAACAATAATAATTGATGGTTATTTTTTTTTTATTTAATAGTTATAATTTACCCTAAATTGATTAGTAGTGCATTTAGATTAGCACCAAAGCAAAAATACTACAGTATGTAAAAAAAACACCTCTGATTGAAATTGCTTTTACATTTATTATGCAATTTAAAACTAATGTTCCAGAAAATATTAATTCCTATTTTTGCATTTAAAAACTATTCTTTTTAATGAAACCATGTAAGCACCAATCAATAACACACACACACACACACACACACACACACACACACACGTGTACACACAAACCACTGACTAACCTTAAAAAAAGAGCTTAATACATCCAAACAGATTGGCAGTAATTAGCCTCATAAAAACATTTAGTATAGAAAACTTTGCATTCTGGGCAGAAAGGCTGATACATTACATCAGATCTGCGGCTTCCTTTTAAATAACATTCATGCTCTGACTTCAAGGGTCCTACGTCTCCAGGTGCACGCTGATCAAAGACCCCACACCTGGGTATATTATTTACGTACAGCACTTCACAGGGCCTCGAATCAAAGCCGTACGGTTCGCTAAGTACAAGACTAAAAAACGCAGAGAACAGAGCATGGCTTATCTAACGTAACCATACATTTAAAAGAAAGCAACAGTACACACAAAGCGTTTCATGCATGCTAGGCACAACCGAGCAGGGGAAAAGTACAGTGTACAAAAGCATCAGGTAAAATGTTAACATCACGTTTATTATGTTGGTTAATTCACTAAAACACTAATGCAGGAAGCTTTTAAAGGGCTGTTAAAGAGTTCCTGGGCTTCTTTAAGTAAAGCACCTTTCTCCATTAGTGGCTTAAATTTAAGTCTACAGAACCATGTAAAAGCTTCCTGCTATGTTTCAAATACAGACAGACATCTACATCACACGCAGAAGCCAGGATGTGCAAGCAAAGAAAAAATATATAAAAAATTACTGTATAACAACATGTAATAAAATTCAGAAATAGTTCAAAGATCTACCTCCAATGAGATGGCACCCAACCACCGGTTAGGTTTCAATGGTATCCATTTGTAAAAGCTGTCGCAATCAAAGGACCCTAAAAGTGTAGAGTTAGTAATGGTGTCAGTATGCAGTCCAGATAAAACAGCTCATACAGATATTACTAGTCAGCAGGCTGGAGTTTAATCACTATAATGCCAGCATGAATCAAGTCATAGATTAAAGCAGAGATCAAGAGTGTCTGATTCTTTGTAATTACCTGAATTATTACATTAAATACTCATAAAATGTGGTCTGATATTCACCAAAGTAAAATAAATATACGTTTTCATTTGCAGCATTTAGCAGACACTTTTATCCAAAGCGATTTACAATTATGATTGAATTCAAGGGTTAAGGGCCTTGCTCAAAGACCCAACAGTGACAACTTTACAGTGGCAACTGGCAACCTTCTGATTACTAGTCCAGTACCTTAACCACTGAGCTACCACTGCCCTCAATTTCATGTTTAAATGTTTCTCACTGTCCAACTCATTCTAATAAGATAAAGACATGAGTAAACACAAAATGCAGCTTTTAAATGATCATTCCACTCATTTATTAAAGATAACGATTTATTCAAAAACTTTATCACCCATGTGAAATGTAACTGCCTTCCTAAACTCAATAACTAGTTGTTTCACCCATGGTAGTAACAACTCACTCAAAGACTTCAATAACCTGCAATGAGTCTAACATCGCTGTGGAGACATCTTGGCCTACCCTGATTTGCAGAATTGTTATAATTTGGCTACATTAGAGGGTTTTGAGCATGCCTGTTTAAGGTCCTGCTACAGCATACCAATAGGATTCAAGACAGGACTTTGACTCGGCTTTTCCAAACCGTTATTGATGTAATAATCCAGGCTAAATAATTGTCTTTTTTACAAGTATCTATCTTTTAATAATGTTCTGTATCATTTAGCTAAAGCTCCACCAATATACACCGATTAGGCATAACATTATAATCACCTTCTTAATATTGTGTTGGTCGCTCTTTTGCTGCCCCATATGCAACAAACTCTGATGCACTGTGTATTCTGACACCTTTCACTCAGAACCAGCATTAACTTCTTCAGCAATTAGAGCTACAGTAGCTCGTCTGTTGGTTCGGACCACACGGCCCAGCCTTCGCTCCCCACGTGCATCAATGAGCCTTGGCCGCCCATGACCCTGTCGCCGGTTTACCACTGTTCCTTCCTTGAACACTTTTGATAGATACTGACCACTGCAGACCGGGAACACCCCACAAGAGCTGCAGTTTTGGAGATGCTCTGACCCAGTCGTCTAGCCATCACAATTTGGCCCTTGTCAAACTCGCTCAAATCCTTACGCTTGTCCATTTTTCCTGCTTCTAACACATCAACTCTGAGGATTAAATGTTTACTTGCTGCCTAATATATCCCACCTACTAACAGGTGCTGTGATGAAGAGATAATCAGTGTTATTCACTTCCTTTGTCAGTGCTCATAATGCCATGCCTGGTCGGTGTATTAGATACAGTGTATCACAAAAGTGAGTACACCCCTCACATTTCTGCAAATATTTCATTATATCTTTTCATGGGACAACACTATAGACATGAAACTTGGATATAACTTAGAGTAGTCAGTGTACAGCTTGTATAGCAGTGTAGATTTATTGTCTTCTGAAAATAACTCAACACACAGCCATTAATGTCTAAATGGCTGGCAACATAAGTGAGTACACCCCACAGTGAACATGTCCAAATTGTGCCCAAATGTGTTGTTGTCCCTCCCTGGTGTCATGTGTCAAGGTCCCAGGTGTAAATGGGGAGCAGGGCTGTTAAATTTGGTGTTTTGGGTACAATTCTCTCATACTGGCCACTGGATATTCAACATGGCACCTCATGGCAAAGAACTCTCTGAGGATGTGAGAAATAGAATTGTTGCTCTCCACAAAGATGGCCTGGGCTATAAGAAGATTGCTAACACCCTGAAACTGAACTACAGCATGGTGGCCAAGGTCATACAGCGGTTTTCCAGGACAGGTTCCACTCGGAACAGGCTTCACCAGGGTCGACCAAAGAAGTTGAGTCCACGTGTTCGGCGTCATATCCAGAGGTTGGCTTTAAAAAATAGACACATGAGTGCTGCCAGCATTGCTGCAGAGGTTGAAGACGTGGGAGGTCAGCCTGTCAGTGCTCAGACCATACGCCGCACACTGCATCAACTCGGTCTGCATGGTCGTCATCCCAGAAGGAAGCTGACACACAAGAAAGCCCGCAAACAGTTCGCTGAAGACAAGCAGTCCCAAGAACATGGATTACTGGAATGCCCTGTGGTCTGACGAGACCAAGATAAACTTGTTTGGCTCAGACGGTGTCCAGCATGTGTGGCGGCGCCCTGGTGAGAAGTACCAAGACAACTGTATCTTGCCTACAGTCAAGCATGGTGGTGGTAGCATCATGGTCTTGGGCTGCATGAGTGTTGCTGGCACTGGGGAGCTGCAGTTCATTGAGGAAAACATGAATTCCAACATGTACTGTGACATTCTGAAACAGAGCATGATCCCCTCCCTTCGAAAACTGGGCCTCATGGCAGTTTTCCAACAGGATAACGACCCCAAACACAACCTCCAAGATGACAACTGCCTTGCTGAGGAAGCTGAAGGTAAAGGTGATGGACTAAACTCAATTGAGCACTTGTGGCGCATCCTCAAGTGGAAGGTGGAGGAGTTCAAGGTGTCTAACATCCACCAGCTCCGTGATGTCATCATGGAGGAGTGGAAGAGGATTCCAGTAGCAACCTGTGCAGCTCTGGTGAATTCCATGCCCAGGAGGGTTAAGGCAGTGATGGATAGTAATGGTGGTCACACAAAATATTGACACTTTGGGCACAATTTGGACATGTTCACTGTGGGGTGTACTCACTTATGTTGCCAGCCATTTAGACATTAATGGCTGTGTGTTGAGTTATTTTCAGAAGACAGTAAATCTACACTGCTATACAAGTTGTACAGTGACTACTCTAAGTTATATCCAAGTTTTATTTCTATAGTGTTGTCCCATGAAAAGATATAATGAAATATTTGCAGAAATGTGAGGGGTGTACTCACTTTTGTGATACACTGTATATGTATTTTTTTTTATTCATGCTAACATTAGAAACATTATTGATATCAGAAATGTCACTACATGCACAAAACTCTTACCGTCATAGCAAAAAGAATCACAGATAACTTCCCATCTCAGCAATCAAACTGTGAACTTGTCACCATTGTCATCTTTTCAGAATTTTTTTACATTGGTTCATGTAAAAACCAATTTAAATACTGAAAGAACAATTTGAAGCGTCGACACAGCTTATTCTGTAGAGCTGTAGAGTTGAAATGTCTTCACTCTTAGTGCTGTCAATCACGGTGTGAATTCTATGAAAGTTTTGGGTCAGCCTACATTCGTTTCAATTTAGGTTAAACACTTTATCTAAAAGTCAAGCGCAAGGTGACTTTGTAAATCTGAACAGTGGGTCTGGAGCTGACGAACGGCCTGTCTATTTTCCCGGCCGTACTTAAGGGAGAAGAAAGAGCGAAGTCAATTCTCGCTCGGATTTCCTTCACGAATAAAAGATTCCGTATCCTCAGACACAAAAGGCCTTTTTTTCATTTTCCCAGCAGACCTTGATGTTGATTGCCGGACGGCGGCTACAGAACGGCCAGAGCCAGTAATTTTCCCGAACAGCCTGTGATTCAGGCCGGTCTCCCTCTGGCGGAGCCCCCCTGTGGGCTGACCTCTCCTCCTTCGCTGTTCCCTCAACTCTCGATCCACTCGGCGAGAGGTTAAAAACAAAACGACGGAGAGAGAGGGAGACATGTACGGCTTTAAAGGCCAAGACTACATATTCTTATGATAGGTTTTCTTACAGGAGTTTATTATTGCTTTATTGATTTACATTTGAACTTTATACGCTGGACCTTTCAAAAGCAGCATTGGGTACATGAGCTGAGGGGAGATGTGTCTGAGAAAAATAATAGAGATATGAAAATGAGCACTGGTTTTCTTTCCTCTTTTTTGGCACATAAGCAAAGGCACGGGGACACACTGTAGTCCTGATGACAGTACGTACAAAGTTCACAGTTTGTTCTAGGGAAAATAGAAATAGCTAGAAAAAGCAAAGCGATGGAGGGAATGAGTGATTACGACAATGGCTCTAGCTTACTTAACACTAATGAGGGCATGATTTCACATTTTAGAGGCCAATTTTAGACAAAATAATTTGTTTGCAATAATTAGTATGTCAAACATGTTTCTCCTTTAGCTTTTTTTTTCTGCATTGCATATAACATTTCTTTTTAGCACATGCTTGGATTTTTTTTTAATGCTTTTTCTCCCAATTTTTAGCTCGTCAAATTTTTACCCAATTGTGTTATGCTTCCTCTCCACAGGAGCTGACCCCCGGCCCGATTGAGGAGAGCGAGACTGACACACGCCCCCTCCGACACGTGTGCAGTAGCCGACTGCATCTTTTCATCTGCACGAGGCAAGTTCATATGCGGATCAGCTTTGTACACGAGAGCCACACCTTGATCAGCATTATTCCTCAACTCTGTGCAGATGCCATAACCAGCCAACAGCTAATTGTTGTTCATGTAGCCGCCCAGCCAAGTCGGATATGAAAATGAGCACTGGTTTTCTTTCCTCTTTTTTGGCACGGAGACACGTCGTAGTCCTGATGACAGTAGGTACAAAGTTCACAGTTTGTTCTATGGAAAATAGAAATAGCTAGAAATAGCAAAGCGATGAAGGAAATGAGGGATTCCGAAATGGCTCTAGAGCTGACTTAACACTAATGCATGTTTTCACATTTTAGAGGTCAATTTTAGACAAAATACATTGTTTTGCAATACATGCTTTGCTTTCAGCTTTTTGATTTTGCTGCATTGTATATAACATTTCTTTTCAGCACATGCTTTGATTTTAAAGCGGAAAAAAATCATAAATTAAATTATTAATTTAATTTAAATAATTAAATTAGTTTAGCCCAAGTGTGTAATCATCATACCAATAAAGCCAATTATGTAGCCGGGAAGCTTTCACAACATGTCGGAACACCCTGTGCCCCCTTAATGCACTAAATGACTATGAATCCCAGCAGCAGGTGAACGTGAAGGTGTTGAGAGGACTAGAAACCAAACCATGTGAGTGAGACAAAACAGATCAGAAACGGCAGGGCAGACTGCTGAAGGGTACTCACAGCGATACTGTGGCCAAAGCCGGAGCCAGGCTGGGGACTAGCAGCACTTATATAATTGCCCACACCGGAGTCCTGGCTGGCGGGGCCGTACAGGTCAGCCACAGGTCCCGGACTGCTGGCTCCAGGAAAAGTTCCAGGCCGCGGAGGGTTGGTGCCTGCCAAAAAAAAAAAAAAAAGGGTGTGCCAATACTGGGGTGAGAAATGAGGATAGTTGGTAACAGGAGTGTGCAGAAATACAATATCAGAGACTAACACTAGCATGCAAAGACTAAAGCACTATGAATAGAGATTCACACAAGGCATGCAGTAATGAAAATGGTGCGTGTTGTTGATGCGGCAGATTTTTTGATTGAGTACAGATTGGATAAGGTACATTTCTGGTTCAAATGCTTATTCTGCTATTATTATTTAATGCTTGTTGAGTCCGGCCTGAGTATTAAGGTCGATGTAAAGTAAGCATTTTTTTATTATTCAACCAAATCTAGTTTTTTCATTTTCTCATTTTCTATCTATCCATCCATCCATCCATTTATCCATTCATCCATCCATTAACCTGCCCCATCATCCATCCAATGTACCTTAATATTTGCTTTAATGTATCTTGAGCGGCTGTAATAACTGACTTTCCCTATGGGATTATGTAAGTAATCTATCTATCTATCCATCCATCTTTTTTAACCTGCCCCATCCATCCATCCATCCATCCATTCATCCATCCATCTTTTTTAACCTGCCCCATCCATCCATCCATCCATTCATCCATCCATCTTTTTTAACCTGCTGCTCATGCAATAGCATAGGCCAACAGCACATTAGAAAAGTTGGTAACAGCCCGGTCTTTATATAGAAGCTCACAAATAACAATGATTAGCACTTAGTTATAGCTAAAAAAAAATGCTATCCCTCTCTTATAAGCAAATTCTCTCAAGGACAGGGTAAATATATTGCTATAATAGGTACTTCTCATTAATAATGTTATTAAACGAATGTTGGGTATTCATTAGAGCAGACAGGTAAGGTGGTCCTCTTTGAAACGTCTCTATTCCTGTTCTACTTATCAGATATCTGACTTATTTTTTATGTCTCACTGAAGATTTAAAATCAAAGATTTAGATTTGTTACGATGCCATACGCTCCAATCGTTTTCACTCAGTGCTTCAGTTAATTTCAGCCCACTCTATTTTGTTCACATTTATCATGACATGTAACTAGTTCTATAAATGGATTAATTAATATAGCTTAATGTTTTGGGTGGGGGTGGAAGGTAGGGGTCAGGCATGGTGCAGGGACACGGTACAGTGTTGTTAGTTTGTCTCTTTTTTAAGGTGTATTTTATTTTTAACCACCAGCCTGTAGCCTACTGTTAATCTGTGGCAGGTTGGGTCAACAGATTCACACTGTTTATGCCAAATTCTGACGAGACCATGTTCTTTTTTTAATCAATCTTAAGCCTCAGATTGCTCATTTTGGCCAGCTGGGGTGAAACCTGTTGCATTTTCTGTTGTAGTCCATCCACCTTAATGGTCAACATGCTGAGCATAATTTTCTCCTCACTGTGATTGTAATGAAGTTATTGTAGTTTTGCCATTTTCTTTGGATGTCTATCGTTAACATGGCATTCCAGTCTGCAGAATTGCTACTCACTGGATGTTTTTTGCACTATATTGTGCAAACTTTAATAATATTATGCACAAAATTTAAACCAGTTAATCTGGGACCAGCAGTCATGCCACTGGGATCATATTTCCCCGGCTGCTGCCACTTGACTGGACGATCAAATAAATACATGAATCTTTAGGCTATGAAATGTGTCTGGATCTGTGCGTAGACACTGAGTACACACGGTGACCTTTGGAACTTTACAACCTACATCAAATATCAAACATCACTTTTGCAAGGTTTTCTATTATTCATGGTACATTTTCAGCCGCTCGTGCAGACGAAAATGCTGGCTCATGTTGGACACAGTTATTCAGCATTCACATGGCATCTACGCTACCGAAGGAGCTACGGTGGGTGTTAAGTATGCAGGGCGACGCGTCTCACTGCGAATAGAGGTGCTTATTGAGAAGGCTGAGAACTTCCCTACAGAGGCACCTGTGATGTTAAAGAGTCCCGGCGAGAGTAAGATGCTGCCATGTAGGTCTCTTTCATTATCATAACCTCTCTGTTGCGCACGCACGCGCACGTACAGAACTCTGCGTTCCTCCCCAGTCGTACCCAGCGCTCTCTTCGCGCTCGCGGTAGTCAAATTCGACTGATTCTTGAGTCCTTCTTAGAAATTGCATGGGGGGATTGTGCCACAACACCCCCTATCTAATCAACACCTGTCACGAGGAGAGTGCTCTCCTTCTCCCGTTCTTCTTTCTTTAAATATATGATGGTGATTATTGAGCTGTTAGCGGCAGGGGACTCTCGGGCCTCACGGCCGGCTGCCGGCCAGGAAATTGCAGAGGGCGTCATGAGTAAAGCGTGTTAAAGACTGAATCGTTGAGTCTCATTTCCACCGAGGGGGTAGAGTTCATTTCTAACTAAAGCATATATGCAGCATAAAGCAGATGCTCAAATTGGAGTGTGGAGGTGGGCCATTACTTCACTGGAGGTGTTAACAAAACTGTTAGCTGTGAAAACGGAATGGAATGGAGTCAAGTTACGCAATAGTAGTGGAGAATTCACACTGTAATTGTGTATATTGGTATCCAGAGAACAGATCTTACTCTGGACTTGTCCAAGTGTTGCTTTTTTATATTTTTCTCTTTATTATATCAATTTTTGGACACACATTGATAAGTCAAGCTCTGTTTTTACATTCTGGACATACATATATTTAATTTTCTTTCTGTATTTTCTCTTTTTTCCCTTCCAATTTAGACATATCCAATGCCTCACTACACTTGCCAATCGCTGTTCATGTGGCCGCTCAGCCCAGCCGGCAGGCAGAGCTGACATTCGATACGATGTATTCCACCTGAGCGGCCCTACATAGATCTTTCAATACATAAGGCGATACAAGCAAAAGGAATCTCTGTATTCTTTTGTATGTGCCCACACTTTACCAGACACTAGATGGCCACTTGTGTCCATACAACACACTTCCAGGCCAATGGCGCCATATAACATTATTTCAGGTAAGATATTATTTAAGCACTTTACTTCAGATTGCATGAGTCCTTCTTACTTCCAGGGTCCTTTTGGTTTCTCTGCTCATGCAGAATGACTGCACTGATAAAGCTGTTAGATATGGAGCTTTAATTTAATTCATGGAGTATTAATGAGCCGGACTCCATATTGACCATAGCACAACTCAGCGGGCTACAAATATGTAATGACCAATGAGCATTTAGTTCTACTGGTATAATTTGAGCTTGTTTTAATGGGTTAAGTCATGTCATGACCCAAGAGTGGTACTGTCCTGGATTCCTACATAGATCTTTTAATACTTAAGGTGGGACAAGCAACGTTCTCTGTATTCCTCTGTTTGTGCCCTTGCTTTGACACACTAGGCGTTGTTGTTACATCTTTTAAACACGCCCACTTGTGTCCGATGAGAACCCTTCCAGGCCACTGGTGCCATATTACATTTTTTAAGTTAAGTACTTGTATGGCTTCTTCTTACTCCCAATTTGCTTTTGGTTTCTCTGCTCATGTTTTACATTTATTATATTGAAATAAAAACATCCTATATGTTTTGTACATAGGTAAAAGCTTACATTTATTTCTTTTAAATATTTAAACTTTTAAAAGCTGGTATCAGCTACAGCAGAATAGCTATACTGATAAAGCTGTTAGATATGGCGCTTCAATCCCTCCATTAATGTGCTGGACATTATATTGACCACAGCACAACTCAGTGGGCTACAAAATATGTAATGACCAATGAGCATTTAGTTCTACTGGTATAGTTTGAGCTTGTTCTAATGGGTTAAGTCATGCCATGACCCAAGAGTAGTACTGTCCTGGATCCTACATAGATATTTCAATACATAAGGTGGAACAAGCAACGTTCTCTGTATTCCTCTGTTTGTGCCCTCACTTGGACAGACACTAGGCATCGTTATCTTTAAAACCCATAGAGCACCCTTCCAGACCCAGGCCAATGGCACCATGTAACATTACTCGAGTTAAGCACTTAACTTAGCTTGTTTTGCTTCTTCTTACTCTCAATGTGCTTTTGGTTTCTCTGCTCGTGTTTTACATTTATTATATTGAAATAAAAACATCCTATATGTTTTGTACATACGTAAAAGCTTTACATTCAATTTTTTAAAAGCTGGTATCAGCTACAGCAAAACGACTACTGATAAAGCTGTTAGATATTGAGCTTTAATTTAGTTCATGGAATATTAATGTGCCGGACTTCATACTGACCATAGCACAACTTAGTGGGCTACAAATATGTAATGACCACTGAGCATTTAGTTCTATTGATACAATTTGAGCTTGTTTTAATGAGTTAAGTCATGTCATGACCCAAGAGTGGTTCTAGAGATAAAACCTGGCAACCATGAAGGCACAAACTGCATGCAAATTTATGACATGATCTAAACGAGCCACTAAGATATGGAAATTATGCCGTTAAATAAAATAAATAAAAGGAGATGAATATCCATGCCCGCATATCTGTCGCCATACTTTTGAGCTTTGACTGATTTAAAATGCCGTCTCTGGATAAGGCTGCGAAAGTGAAATTTTAAAGAGGGAAAGAAGAAAAATGAATGATTGCAGGGTGGAGAGCTGGAGGAGACAGAGGCAAAATTAGGCTCATTAAAGTAGAGAGATGACCCCTCCGTATCAGTGCCACGGAAAGACAAATTAAATAAGTCTAAACAAACACGCGCATCGAATTAAATGGAGGTTCTGGGGAACTTTTTAGCCCCGTGCTGTGCCGCGCTCGTTTTTCTCGCTCGCGCAGCCCTGATGACACTTCCATTAATAAACGAATATTAAATCAAGTTCCTCCACAGCCGGAAGCTTTCACTTCACCATCCGCTGAAAGGAGAGCCTATTAATGCAGCGCACTCCCAAACTCATAAGGGTAAAAGATATGTGCCAGAGGAAAAAACGGCCTAGCAGGATAATGATCAAAAGCAAATGTGTCAGATAGGGGGCAACCTAGCATCAGACATGCATTTTAGGTTTATCTGTCTTTCACGCAGACGGAGTGAAGGGTAGACAGGAAGGTGAGCGGGGAACGGTTTGTCAGGCGCAGCTCTCACTCTGGAAATGTCAGCCGGGCGAAACAGAGACAGCTACATCAGGAGCAAGAGTGTAGAAAAAACGAATGGGGGTGGGGGGTGTATATTTATTTGTAGATCTGGTGCACCCTACAGAAGATGGATATCTCAAGCAGGCTGCATATCAGTAGGTAGTATGGTGAGACGAGGCTGTTTATGACACTTCAATGTGACATCTGCTGCATACAAAGCCAACGTCTGCCAATAAGCAGATTGCGACGGGTTCTTCAAGCGGCATGGTGAACGTTGGAAAGTGCGAGGAACGGGACAGACAAAGGATTTTAAAGACAACACTAGGGTTCTGTAAGGGTGCATTCACATGAGAAGCAGCAACCGCTTTTTGCGATGGCTGTGCTGTTGTGTCCTGTACTTCACTAAGCGGCACATTGCCGAAAAGCACCTCCAATGAGACGAACTGTTTAATGTGACATGGTAAAAGTGACTCTATATGGCTGTATGAACAATGCTTAACGTGAACGAAGCTTGTTGTGACAATGTATTAAAACAACAACCGAGAGGCCGCTCAGGTGGCGCAGTGGTAAAACACACTAGCACACCAGAGCTGACATTTCAAACTTGTTGGTTCAAAACTCAGCTCTGCCATCCAGCAGGCTGGTCGGCTACACGAACAACGACTGGCTGTTGTTTATGCAGGGTGTGAGCCGGAGCTGGGACCTCATAACTGATTGATAACTGCTGGAGAGTTGAGGAATAATGTGTTGATCATGGTGTGGCTCTCCCTACACAAAGCTGATCCACATATGAACCCGCCACGTGCAGGTAAAAAGAGGCAGTCGGCTACAGCACTTGTGTTGGAGGGGGTGTGTGTCAGTCTCAATCTCCTTAATCAGGAGTAAAGATCAGCATCGGTAAAGAGGAAGCGTATTGAAATCGGGTAATTGGATACGACTATAAGTGGAGAGATCTTATGAACAGTAATCTCATTCTTTTAATGCACTAAACCGCATTAAGCTTTTTTTTTTTCAACAATAAGCATTTTAGATTCTCTCGGAAAGCTGATTCTTACAATTTCTCAGCACCTCGAGCTATAACACAAGTTTAAAAGTGAAACAGTGAGGAAAATACAGCTAAACACAGATACATGTGGATGCTTTCAGAGTAAATTTAATGGTTAATTTACACAAATGTATTATTATTATTATTATAGTGGTGATTCGCTCTGAGGTTTGCAGTTTTGCCGCTTCTCATGTGAATGCTCCATAACATTTACACACAAGTGCTGAGTGCACACTCAACACACTCAAACAGGCTAACAAATTCAATTTAAGAGCTGAACTTAAGGCTCAGCTAAATTGAAACGCTTCCCTAAATGAGGGGTAAACCGCCACCTTATCGTCAATAAGCCCATGTAAGAGATGATACTGTTTAACATCCACTCTTCTTACGATCGCTCTCTCCGTTCCCATAGGGCCTGCGCTAATAAGCTGCTGGAGGCAATAACTGCCTCACTGTATAAACACTAAACTACACGGCCTGTAATCGCCCCATTCTGCTGAGCGGAGCGATCTCCAACTCCATTTCCGTGCCACGAGGATTTAGAGCTATATTTGTGTCAACAGTTCCTCCATATAACCCTTAATCTAGGGTAGATTAAGACCTTGAGATGACAGTCTTTCGCGGTGTTATGACCTAGCTGGCTCTCGTTTCAAGCACAACAAGGTTTACCTCTGGATGAACCACCATCGTTCAACCTTATTTAAATCAGGATATGATCGTAGCCCACGGCCGATTCTCATCTTTAATACCCAGTTATGTTGTGCTGAGGTGTGATTAACATTAAATCAGTGTTCTTACACTGGCACAACACAACAAAAGATGTATTCAATCTTTGCTAAGCTTATTACAGAGGCACAATAAAAAGAAATATGGACAAACAAGTGTAAACAGTGATATCTTTGCTGCTGATCTAAAGACATAATATAAAGTAATATCACTGTTTTTAAAGAATAATTCCACAGCTCGTATCTACCACATCTGTTCTGGAAGTGTGGTTACACAACTAAAGACCAGAAACATACAGAGATGCCGATTTAATAGCTTAAATGGAAGAGCATGATTGTGCCTCTAGGTACCATGTAAGGTCCATAAATACAGGGTTAGAGCCACGACCTCAATCCCAATATACACCTTTGTGATAAATTAGAATGTACATTGTCAGTGCTTGATCTCAAATATGCTCTTTTGACTATAAAGACACAAATTCCCTCTGACACACTGACAAAAAGACATTCCAGAGAGTGCAAGCCATATAGTTCTATATTGCCATTTCATATAAATACAGAAGAACCTCAATTTAACGGACCTCCATTTAACGGATTTCAGATTTAACGTACAAAATCTGGAAAACCGAATGTCCGGTCCCCACACAGAAGCGTACCAAGACCAGTAGTTTAGTAATTGTCCGCTAGTTGGTGCACGTCTCCCTGTTTACTTGAGTGATAGGCTTTGTTTTGTGGGGAGGCTCACTTCTCGCCTTTTCTTTGTGTTTTATGCTCAATTTTTGCAAGTTCTAGTGCTTAGTTATGCACCAGCGCTGCTCCAGTAGCCCCCAGCAGAGTTTTGGACTCAGCATAATAGACACTTGTGCCCAAGATCATGGCAAAAAAAATAAAAACGTCTCCTCCACCACACAAGGTCAATGAAATTTCTCCCCAGTTGTACAGTACATCATTTTTTAATATATATTTTGTTTATGCATTTTCTCCCTTTTAGTGCGTCCAATTGCCTGATTGTGTCATACTTCCTCTTCTCTCATGCTCTGATTGTGGAGAACGAAGCTAACCCACACCCCCTCCGACATGTGGGCAGCAGCCGTATGCATTTTGTCACCTACACTTTGACGAGTGCAATGCGGATCAGCACTGTGTATGGAGAGACACACCCTGACAGCACTCTTTTCCCGTCTCTGTGCAGGCACCGTCAATCAGCCAGCAGAGGTCGTAATTGCATTAGTTATGAGAGAGTCCATATCCGGCTTTTTAATAACCCACCCCTATCTGAACAACAGGGCAACATACATACGATGATATAATGTGTTCGAGATCCCAGCTCTGGTGTTTAGCGTGTGTTTTACCGCTGCACCACCTGAGCGGCTCAGTGCATCAATTTTAATATTTATTTACAGGTTTTACATTACATATGTACATATCTATGTATGTTGTTTATTTTACTGTTGATCATATATGCATATTTAGCACTTTTGTGGAATTTAGTGCTGTTTTCATATATTTTTGCACCCCCTGGAAAAAAAACCATCGCATCTTACAGACCAGTGCCCCACTTTTTCTAGTTCGTTAAATTGAGGTGTCTCTGTATTAATAATTTGGTTCTGAAATGGGATGTCCAACAAGCTCATGGTCAGATTAAATGTCAAAGGCATGTGCAAAATCTTCCATTTAAGCATGTAAGTATGGATGATGTAAAAACAAGATTAATATTTCTATTAATAAACCTGAATGCTCATAGGTTATTACAAATAAACAGCCCACTTACTATAGCTGAATGCTTTACAAGGAAGAGAAAAGATGATTCCTTCGAAATATCTGACTTATATCACTATCTTTTTAAAAAGCTACATGGAATGTGAGAGCTTTAGATCTATCTTAATTATGTACGAAGGTTCTTTAAAAAGTTTCCACACTTTTTAAACTGTATTTATTACTTTTCTACATAGTCAACTTTTGATGCATTTTACCAGCATCGTACCAACTTTTTAATACCATCAGCAAAAAATGTTTTTGGTTGAGCACGTAGCCACTGATGCACCTCTGCCTTCACATCATCATCATCACATGAAAATCTTCCTCCCCGTAAAGCTTCTTCGAGCGGTCCAAATAGGTGGAAATTAGATGGCACTAAATCCGGACTATAAGCTCTCTCTCAGTCTCTCAGACACGATCGAGTACTACTCCTCCTGCCCTCACCGTTTCCAATCAAAATATAAAAGTGCGGAAACTTTTTGAAGATTCCTCGTACTACACCAACATTTCTTACCATATAGAAGCACTTTGTAGTTCTACAATTACTGACTGACTGTTTCTCTGCATGCTTTGTTAGCCCCCTTTGATGTTGTTCTTCAATGGTCAGGACTCTCCCAGGACAACTACAGAGCAGGTATTATTTAGATGGTGGATCATTCTCAGCACTGCAGTGACAGTGACATGGTGGTGGCGTGTTAGTGTGTGTTGTGCTGGTATAAGTGGATCAGACACAGCAGCACTGCTGGAGTTTTTAAATACCGTGTCCACTCACTGTCCACTCTATCAGACACTCCTACCTAGTTGGTCCACCTTGTGGATATAAAGTCAGAGACGATCGCTCATCTATTGCTGCTGTTTGAGTTGGTCATCTTTGAGATCTTCATCAGTGGTCACAGGATGCTGCCCACGGGGTGCTGTTGGCTGGATATTTTTGGTTGGTGGACTATTCTCAGTCCAGCAGTAACAGTGGGGTGTTTAAAAACTCCATCAGCGCTGCTGTGTCTTATCCACTCATACCAGCACAACACACACTAACACACCACCACCATGTCAGTGTCACTGCAGTGCTGAGAATCATCCACCACCCAAATAATACCTGCTCTGTAGGGAGAGTCCTGACCATTAAAAAACAACATCAAAGGGGGCTAATAAAGCATGCAGAGAAACAGATGGACTACAGTCAGTAATTGTAGAACTACAAAGTGCTTCTATATGGTAAGTGGAGCTGATAAATGGACAGTGAGTGTAGAAACAATAATGTTATGGCTGATCAGTGTATATGATGACCCAATAACTGGTTGATAAATAAAGTTTACTTTAGTAGGATTAGGAGTCATCACAGAACATCACAGAATCTCACCCAAACATGTGCTGCATTTGGGTCAGTACCTATGTGTGCAGTGCTGAAAATAAACTAAATCGTAACCGTTGCTCCACTAGCCCACATCTCTCACCACCGCATATGAATTAGAACAGTTACAAATGCACAGGAGGAAATGCATTGCCAAGGACAGAACAGAAAGAATAAAAATAATGTGTGAAAAGTTCAAATCAGCATGCAGTTTATGTCAGGCAAAGCAGAGGGCTTATTTATATCCTCTCTATAATCCCTTGCTTTGCCTTTTTTTTGGTGCTTTTGGATTGAATGGACTGGATGATGAATTACATGAATCAAATCAATCAGTGAATTAAGTAGAGGTGGTACACACCTGGGCTCTTATACTGATCCGGGCTGGGCAGGTGCTGCAGGGGGGAGGTGCAGGCCGAGGTGGCATGCTCGCTTTGCAGCAGCTGAGCCGCCTGCGGGCCAAGGGAGCCATAGTCCGCAAAGGAGAAAGGAGGCCCCCGTTGGTCGCTTGTCGAGGAATAGAAACCGTAATCGGGAAAGCCTGGGAGATATAGGGGAGGGGAGAGGAAGGGAAATATTGGGAAATTTGTTCCCGTCATTGGGAAATACGACATTGGATAGCAATATGATTCAATGCTGTGAAGTGATGTAATACACAACAATGTCAGTTTAAATGCCTGCTACTGTTTTCCCAACATTACTTGTAGGTGTGTGTTGTGCATCGGAGTGATTCTGCTAGTGTAGTTACGCATCCTTAAGTCGTCAGAGTCAAGTCTCAAGACTGCAGTGTTAACCCTTGTGTTGTCCTAAGTCAAAAATGACCCAGCACATACAATTCCCTCAATCTAATTTCCACCTGAGATTTGACTTTTCCCAGGGTGACCCAAGATATTCACAAACTTTGTGATGAATGACAGCTTGTTTCTTTATGCAAAATAGATTTGAGTTAAAAATTTTAATTAACCTGCCTTATTTTAAGGGTTTATTGAAGGCAGGTCATTGACCCTTAGAACAAGAGGAGTATACAAAATGTCAAGACTACACAAGGGTTGAAGGTTGTGACTCAAGTCGAGGCCAAGTTCATTCCTAAATGTGGCTTTGAAGGGGCATGTCACCACCCACAAAAATAATTAAGTAAGTAATTTATTACGGGGACTCCGGCTGGCCAAACTTGACATTAAAGGTAACTAGTTTTAAGTGCATCCTATTTAGAAATGTCAATGTAAGTGACATTTCTGTCCAGGTCAAAGTCTGAGTATAATATGCTTGAGTAGTCAAGGGTAAGCAACAACAAGTCTTCTTCTTTCGAGTCAAAAACAATTATTAGTTCTCGTCCAGGGTTGAGAAATGCATCCCTGCCAACTAATTTATTAAAGTCCTTTCCTCATTCTACCTTGGCGTTCAGTTGAATCCATTGATTAGTGTTCTAGCAACTCAAGAACAATACAACACATTAACTTTAAAACTCACTTAACCCTGCATTTTTACATCCAATAACACATATATTTACAGTGTATCACAAAAGTGAGTACACCCCTCACATTTCTGCAAATATTTTATTATATCTTTTCATGGGACAACACTATAGAACTAAAACTTGGATATAACTTAGAGTAGTCAGTGTACAACTTGTATAGCAGTGTAGATTTACTGTCTTCTGAAAATAACTCAACACACAGCCATTAATGTCTAAATGGCTGGCAACATAAGTGAGTACACCCCACAGTGAACATGTCCAAATTGTGCCCAAAGTGTCAATATTTTGTGTGACCACCATTATTATCCAGCACTGCCTTAACCCTCCTGGGCATGGAATTCACCAGAGCTGCACAGGTTGCTACTGGAATCCTCTTCCACTCCTCCATGATGACATCACGGAGCTGGTGGATGTTAGACACCTTGAACTCCTCCACCTTCCACTTGAGGATGCGCCACAGGTGCTCAATTGGGTTTAGTCCATCACCTTTACCTTCAGCTTCCTCAGCAAGGCAGTTGTCATCTTGGAGGTTGTGTTTGGGGTCGTTATCCTGTTGGAAAACTGCCATGAGGCCCAGTTTTCGAAGGGAGGGGATCATGCTCTGTTTCAGAATGTCACAGTACATGTTGGAATTCATGTTTCCCTCAATAAACTGCAGCTCCCCAGTGCCAGCAACACTCATGCAGCCCAAGACCATGATGCTACCACCACCATGCTTTACTGTAGGCAAGATACAGTTGTCTTGGTACTTCTCACCAGGGCGCCGCCACACATGCTGGACACCATCTGAGCCAAACAAGTTTATCTTGGTCTCGTCAGACCACAGGGCATTCCAGTAATCCATGTTCTTGGACTGCTTGTCTTCAGCAAACTGTTTGCGGGCTTTCTTGTGCTTCAGCTTCCTTCTGGGATGACGACTATGCAGACCGAGTTGATGCAGTGTGCGGCGTATGGTCTGAGCACTGACAGGCTGACCTCCCACGTCTTCAACCTCTGCAGCAATGCTGGGAGCACTCATGTGTCTATTTTTTAAAGCCAACCTCTGGATATGACGCCGAACACGTGGACTCAACTTCTTTGGTCGACCCTGGCGAAGCCTGTTCCGAGTGGAACCTGTCCTGGAAAACCGCTGTATGACCTTGGCCACCATGCTGTAGCTCAGTTTCAGGGTGTTAGCAATCTTCTTATAGCCCAGGCCATCTTTGTGGAGAGCAACAATTCTATTTCTCACATCCTCAGAGAGTTCTTTGCCATGAGGTGCCATGTTGAATATCCAGTGGCCAGTATGAGAGAATTGTACCCAAAACACCAAATTTAACAGCCCTGCTCCCCATTTACACCTGGGACCTTGACACATGACACCAGGGAGGGACAACGACACATTTGGGCACAATTTGGACATGTTCACTGTGGGGTGTACTCACTTATGTTGCCAGCTTTTTAGACATTAATGGCTGTGTGTTGAGTTATTTTCAGAAGACAGTAAATCTACACTGCTATACAAGCTGTACACTGACTACTCTAAGTTATATCCAAGTTTCATGTCTATAGTGTTGTCCCATGAAAAGATATAATGAAATATTAGCAGAAATGTGAGGGGTGTACTCACTTTTGTGATACACTGTATATTACATATCCAAAGTGACTTACAATTATGACTGGATACAAGTTAAGCAGTTGAGGGTAAGGGCCTTGCTCAGGGGCTCAACAGTGACAAGCTGGCAGTGGTGGGGCTTGAACCAGTACCTTCACCACCGAGCTACCACATACTGTATATGAGGTCCTGCAAAAGGCTGCAGTTTGTGGTCCGTATTCACTCTCCTAGTGTCTTTCCTCACTTTGCTTAAATATGCAGGATTATACATTACATTATACATTATAGCCAGCTCCTTTATCTTATAGTTAAGAGGGACCTTAGTAGAGTAAATCAAAGTGACATGTTTAAGTAACCTTTAATTTTTAAACCTGTGTATGCTCTTGGTGTACTTTCTCACTGCACAATATACACTGTCAAGTCATTATTATGTCCACCAGCTAATATCCAGAGAAACTGGAGTGTGCAGCACGAACAGCAGCTAGACGGGCTGGGTGTGACTTAATAAGGTCCTGGTAGGTTGTCACAGGTTTCTGGAGCCATGCTTCAGTGTATCCCACAGCTGCTGGAGGGTGTGTGTGTGTGTGGGTTCAAATCTGGGAAATTGGGTTGTGAGTGCCTTCCACATAGATGCATGGGCCCAGAGAATGCCACAAAAACCATAACCCAGACCATAACGCTGCAACAGCCGTCAAAAGTAGGAAGTGGTCATAATAATGTGACTCGACAGTGTAATTATGGCATTATGGTACTGTTACTAATCCAAATTAGCATCTGTCCATACTACATGGCCAAAAGTGTGTTGGGCATCCCATTAAAAAGAATGGTATTAAAAAAGGGAGACCAGTATGTGACTTTTTTCTCAGCTATAACAACAGCCACTCTTCTAAGAAGGCTTCTCTCAAGATTTTAAAGAATATCTGTGGGAATTTGTGCCCATCCAGTCAAAAGTGCATTTGTAATACTGGGCACTGTTGATTGTCAAGAAATCCTCAATTGATGTTCCAGTTCAATCCAAATCTGTTGAGGCCAGGGCTCTGTGCAGGCCACTGGAGTTTCTTTAAACTAAGCTTTTCTTCATATTTTTATAGACCTTGCTTTGTGCACAGTAATGCCGGAACAGGAATGCTGTAACCTCTTGGAACCATATAATATTTTTAAATAATTGATTCATTACACCTGTTAGCAATTGTTGTGGCTCAAACAAATTAATTAAAAAATTAGAAGGGGTGTCCCGATACTTTTGTCCATATAGTGTATATCCAGGCTGCATGTGCATGTGTCTAAACCCAAAAGCATGATAATACTCTTGACAATAAGAGTTCTAGGAAGGTTATAGAATGTTAACATTGTCCAACACCCTATAATTTGTGTTAACAGCCTCAAACATTACACTGCATTAACATAAACACAGAAACATTCAGGCAAGCCAGGCTATGTCCCAAACTGCATATAGTTTAATTTAAATAGTGCTACCCTTAAAGGCGTAACAAATGCTGGTGTACCAAGTGGTTGTCATACAATAATATGTATGGGGCCAGCCCGTCAGCGTTCGTCTCACTATAGTGAGCAGTTGAAAACACTTGTGCACATAATTAACTGGCTTTCAATAATAAGCTGTCGGGGCAATCATGTCCATCCTGAGAGCAGCCAATAAAAACTCAGCCTACGCCAAGACGTTTTGTAAACGTTTTGTAAAAAAGAAACTTACTATCATACTATAATACCCACAAAGACAATAACCTACTACTTGATCACTTGGTACTACCTGTTTCACAATTTACACATAGTACTGTTTTTATTTGCACAGCTCTAGCTCTCATTAAAAGAGGAAGGCTGGAAGACTGAAGCTGGGAACTATTTTGGCTTGGTTTGGCTTTGTTTGGCTCTGTATGGCTCCATGTTTCCTTGCGCCATGTTTCTAGCTCTTGTTACTAGCCATGTTCCTAGCTCTTGTTACTAGCCATGTTCCTAGCTCTTGTTACTAGCCATGTTCCTAGCTCTTGTTACTAGCCATGTTCCTAGCTCTTGTTACTAGCCATGTTCCTAGCTCTTGTTACTAGCCATGTTCCTAGCTCTTGTTACTAGCCATGTTCCTAGCTCTTGTTACTAGCCATGTTTCTAGCTCTTGTTACTAGCCATGTTCCTAGCACTTGTTACGTCATGTTCCTAGCTCTAGTTATTAGCCTTAGTTTGCTGTGTTTAGTTTAGTTTTGCCTTTTTTGTTCTGTCTTGTCTTTTTATATTAAATCTTGGTTTTGTTCTATCATCTCTGCGTGTGTGTCCGCCCCTTTGTCTCGTCCTTAGCCCCGCATGACAAACTGCACCTTTAAGCTCCCCCCTTTTGAGTTTTTAGTTTTTGTTCTGTTAGATGTTTTATATTCTTATTTTTTAAATTATTATATTCTATTTTCTTTTTTTATATATTTTTTAGATTTTATATCTTAATTTTTATTCTTTCCTACCTCATTGTAATGTCGTTGTGTGATAATTGTAATAATTGTAATAACTGTAATCGCTGCTGCTACACCGCAATTTCCCTTCGGGGATCAATAAAGTAATCAATCAATCAATCAATCAGTAACATTGTATCAGCGTTGCTATGCAGCTAGACTTAGTCGCCCATACAAACTTTATTATGCCCCACCAGGCTTTCTGGGCAAGAGACGTCACTAACCATAGCGCATTCTGTCATCTCTTTTTACCTCTTGTGTAGAGGTAAAAAGTGTAGTCTCAATAAAGAGCAAGTGCGCCTCTTCACCCAATAAACAAATATGGTCTTATCCTAAATCCTACCAGTTCTTCTCAGTATTTGAGAGGAACCAGTATGCAAATACAAAGAAAAACACAAAGTGTAGCAAAACTTATATACAAGATACAAAGAAGGTGTGAATCTCGCTCAGGTTGTTTCTGTGAGAACGTTTATGTCAGCTGAAACGTGCCTACACTGCTCATTAATTAGCAGCTCTGTTCCTAATCTTGCTGTCTGCCAACACTTATGGTACATTTTCTGTCTGGATCACTGTGATCTCATCACATATCTTGCACTTTTCCATGCAGAAGTCAGCACCGGAACCTTTAGAGCGAATTACAATCAAGCAGTTTGCTTCGACTATGCACACTAACGCAGACTCCTGCTATGTTTCTCATTTCAGAAAGGATTATTAGGGAATTAGGTTTCAGCCTACAGGAGTAAACGATCTTTTCCTTAGGAAAAGAGAGGAAAAAGAAACTGCACTGTACTGTCTGGCTAAGTAATTAGGATCCACCAAACTGGGGTAATGTTATTGCACTATTACATGTTAACTAGACCAGCGATTTTCAATCTTTTTTTGTCTTAGACCCCCTGTGTTCAAAAACGAAATAAATAAATAATTCTGTAAACCCCTTGACAAGGGTTACAATACTATTCTTACGCATTCAGCAAGAATGACAAAAGGTATTGTGTTCTTGCTTATGGGAAATTCAATGAATCCATTATGTAGGTAAACATCTTGGTATTTTCTCAATTGGATTGATGTAGTGGGTTTACTTCTGTTGAACTGGTGATGGGAGCTTCCTCACCTGGGTCTACTTCAGTGAGATCTGTATCATCAACTGAATCTGAATCATTCGTTTGTTGGCCTTTGCATTTTTGTGGTGGGCAAATCAAATATGTGTCCATTCTCAAAGACCCAACATAGGCTATAGACAGTTTAACATAGATCTATATGACATCACAAGGATCTTCCAAATGCTTAAATATATTTCCCATCCCATCATGTGTGATTCTTTTTTACTCTTCTTTATTAAATGCAACAGGGTCCCTCTCTAAGCTCACTGAGGCCTCGGCCCCCTGGTTGAAAAACACTGAGCACTATATATTATTTAAGCAATAGAACACGAGAGGGAGTGTGTTATCGCCTTCGGCTCGTGCCTGCGACCGAATCACAGCCGTGATGTTATTCGCGATAACACACGACCTCAAGTGTTCTATTGCTTTTATACAACAGCTTTTACAAAATAAAGAAAGAAAATAAATCAAAGAAGTCCTGAATTTCATAATAAATATGCTTTAATATTGACAAAAAGTAGTTCCACAACGAATATAAAGTTTAACACTACAAAGCAGACATCCCAAGTTGCAAAAACTCATTTCAGGGAGGTAAGAACAACAAGAAGAAAAAGTCAAGAACCTTCGAAGAGAAAAAAAGAAACAAAAAAACATCTTGCACACACCAAAGGATATGGGTGAGAACAGAACTTTTAGGAGCTGCTAACTGGGCTATTAAGCTAACTGTTCGCGTTACAAACACATTAATGTTCCCTACATAGTGCACTAGATTGTGTATCGGATAATGCATTCATGTTCACTACATAGTGCACTAGACAATATATTAGACAATTGATTTATGTTCCCTACACAGTGCGCTAGATTGTATATCAGATAACGGATTTAAAACGCGATCGGGAAAAAAAGGCTGTGTCGCCTGCATGCGCGTTTGTGTGCATGAAGTTTGTCGTTACTGGCAACGCGGCAGCGGAGTAATACTATTGTGGTGTGAAAAGACCGTGCTGTTATCACGAATATCAGCGGCCTCAGCGGAACCCTTTTTCACCCATGCATTCTGCACAGGCGTCTCTCTATCTGCTAATCAGGGTACTTACACAGCGTTTGAAGACCCCACCCAAATAGTCCGGCCATCCCGCCCTAGCAGAAATGTGTCTGCTGCAGGTACTGCCGATTATGTCCGCTAGATGGTGCCCAACCACCAGCTAGATAATGCCAGCAACATAATATAAAGATCTCAAGCCCCTGAGTTTGACTCAGCTTTGCTATTAATTGAGAGGGTGCCTACACAGACACACGATTGGCTATGTAACTCTAAGGGGTGGGACAATGGCTGAACAGGGTTTCCTCGTAACTGCTGCAGTTATGACCTCTGCTGGCTGATTGAAGGCACTTGCACAGAGACGGGGGATAATGGAGATCAGTGCGTGACTCTCTGCAGGTAAAAGATGGGCCAGTATTGCACGTGTGTCTTAGAGGGTGTGTGACAATCGCGACTCTCAGGAAAGGTGGCATAATTCCTCAGAATAATTATGGGATGTCTATTTCTATTATTTCTATGCATTCTATTATTTAAGGACCATTTATTACAGATTGTATATAAACAAGGAGTATCAAGTCTACATTAACTAAGAACATGTAAATGTACCTATTAATTCTCCTGCATGCTTTGTTTCTTAGGATTTACATCATGTTAGGTAATAACTACACATTAGCACAGCCAATGGTGCTAATATACACACTCGTATGTTTTCTAATGTAACATCAGTAATGCTGGAAGCTCAGACTCTTATTTTTTTATTTACTGCAGTTACATAATAAAGAAGAAGGTTGAATTGGGTACATCCTGAATCACAGAGATAGGAAACATCCACTAGAACATCTTTAATCATTTACGAAAAGCGACCCGAAAACGCACTTAAGCCAAATTCATTTTTGATGGGCTGCTCTAATAGATGGGCGTCCTTGAGGTTCAAAGGGAGCCCTGGACTCGCCTCTTAATTAGGCAAGCTGCCACCTCATCCTGTTTCCTCTCATCTTCCTAATTGGATCTTTAACAACAAACAAATGGAGACCTTTCGCATGAGCCTTTGGTATAGCCTGTTGCGTTCTTCACGCGGCGCAGGGCGGCCTTTGTTTGACGCTCCCCGGCCTGCCTCGCTCCACAGTGCCCCGCACGGCCGCCGCTATTTGCATAAATATTCAGCCTAATTTCGGCATAGCGGGAGGGGACGGGGCAGGAAATACAAAACGAACACGTGTACAACAAATACACCTGGATTCTTTGTTTGCAGCGTGGCGGCAAATTAGCCCTGGAAGGCTGTTCATTTCGCTGCTGTGACAGGAAAGGTCTTATCTAATAAAGGCCTGCAAAAATTACTTTCATTGTGCAGGTAGATCACTTCTAATGATAGCGCTATCCGAGGCTGAAAAGTGAAATAAAGCGCAGTTAAAAGCACCCATTTACTAACTATAGAGAAAGCCATCTGGCAGAATAGGGTTGCTTGATTACCTTCGCTAGCTAATTCTTTCTTTTTGAGCTCATGCAAATGATTTACTTTGACCAAGTGGAAGCGGAAAAGCTGGGCGCAAAAATGGAGCTGAATTAAACATTGTCATTTTTAGACATCAAAAGTCGCCACAATAATGGCTCAGCTCAGATGTTCCGCTACAGCCGGCCGCTTATAAAATGACACTCTGCATGTTTTATGTTTCCATGAATAACGTACGGATGTAGAGAGGAAGTGAGTTTGTAGAAGTATGTGTGTGTGTGTGTAGCAGCTCTCTTGCATATTTACATATAAATTATCTTCTTAATACTGCAATCTAGCAGCAAGACAAAGCCCAACACGGTCCTTTTCTTTCGGAAGCACAGAAATGCCTCGCTCTCTTTCAAGTCACATGGGTTGTGTGCTTTTGCCCAGAGCCAAATCTAATTACTTCATAATAGTACATTCGGCGAGGAGAGCCATGTGCATCGTTGACAGGTGATAGATGCATAAACTCACTTCAGCTGACTTGATGAATAGCGGTGTGGAAACACGAGGCGCTCGCTCGTGGTGGCCGGACGACAAGTCTGGTCAATTCATCATTCCTCCTCCGAGCGGAGCCGTCGCCGGGCACGGACGCGCTCCGGGGTCGTGTCCGAGCAGCTGGGAAGAGGTTATCCAGATGTGCCTTGGGCTAGGCGACATCTGCACAAAGCCTAAACCCCCCTCTCATCTGCTTTGTGGGTGATGTCCAGAATGACTGCACTCTGGAAGGCTGTCAATCGCACCATTAGGGACCCCATCTGGGTGAGAGCAATCGCTGAGATGAAAGCCTTGGGTGGCTTTTTTTTTTCTTTCCTCCTGCTCCGTGCTATTATACATAATGTCTGATAAAACATCATGAAGAAAACAGATCCGTAGACAAATGCACCAATAAGAGGCTGCTTTTATCAACTGTTATGAAACGGAGAGCAGCACTGCGCCGGCGTTCTGCATAATGAGAGCGACTTTGTGCGTAACTCGCTTTAATGCAAGTTAGTGGTGTCTTTAGCATTTATAGCAGGCAAGCCATCTCCGAGATTACCGCAGGGTCCCATCAGGGGCCTCGCAGTCTGTGGGAAACTTTAATTTCCTCTGCTAAGTATTCAGCATCCCTCACACTCCGGAGTGCTGCTCTATGGTTACATATCAAACCAGTTCTCTGAATGGTGCCACAGAGCCCCGGGGGCCACGGCTGCGTCGCTTCCTCTCGGTTATGATGCGAGAGGCCGCTCATTGTGTCCATCTACTACAGCTGGACGGACAAATGTGAAAAATGTGGCCTTGTCATTACGAAGCTGCAGGGGTGCCAGTAGAAACATTTGAACAGCACAGCTTGCTGGTATTTGCAAATTCCACTGAGAAAAATTATACAAAAGAAGTTTTCTGCTAAATTAATAGCAAAACAGACAGACAAAAACAATATTAACCAAGAGTTTGAGCACGTCTTTGTTTAAAGTTTAAAATCTCTGGAACTGAGCTGGATATTGTATATTATCTATTATTTTTACTCATTCTACTCTTTAGTGACCCCTAAAGTCCTGAAAAAAAGACCAATACTAGAAAGAAGCATCCCTTCAGCCACTCAGGTGGCGCAGCAGTAAACTACACTAGCACACCAGAGCTGGGATTTTGAATACATCGTTTCGAATCTCAGCTCTGCCATCCGGTTTGGCTGGGTGGCCACATGAACAACGATTGGCTTGTTGTTTATACATGGAGGGAATAACCGGATAGGATGGAGCCTACACAGAGTTGAGGAATAATGCTGATCAGGGTGTGGCTCTCTGTGCACAAGGCTGATCCGCATATGAACTCGCCTCGTGCAGGTGAAAAGAGGCAGTCGGTACTGCGCTCGTGTCGGAGGGGGCGTGTGTCAGTTGCAAAGCTCCTTCAGTCAGCAGTGGAGGGTTGTACTGGTAGAGATGAAGCGTAACACAATAAGGGTAATTGGATACGACTAGATTAGAGGAGAAAATTGGGGGGAACAATCGAAAAAAAGAGTGTATGTAATTACTGACTATTTTAATTACTTAGCAGATATCTGTCTTTATTTTTACTGTGGCTGGTTCAAATCAAACATGTTGAAGCTGGAAATGCAGGTAAGAATTTACCTCAGCAAATAATTAAGCTGTGGCATATTTCAGTTAATGCAAACTAATAAAAAGTGTACAGAACGTTAACAAATAAATACAGAATGTCCTGATCTTACATTAGTTGTGGCTGAAAAATATGTAAATAATGAAATAAAGACTAATAATAACCAGACAGTCTGAAGAAATTAATGTTAGTGATTGTATTGTGGTTATGAACAGAACCCTAGTTAGAGTTTCGGAATTGTAGACATTTTACTAACTGTTTTCTTATACCTTCCTGGTGTGTTGTTTAATAAAATAATTTAACATTTAATGTAGTAATAATAATAATAATAATAATAATAATAAAATTATACACCGATCAGACATAACATTATGACCACTGACAGGTGACGTGAATAACACTGATTATCTCTTCATCACAGCACCTGTTAGTGGGTGGGATATATTAGGCAGCAACTGAGCACTTTATTCTCAAAGTTGATGTGTTAGAAGCAGGAAAAATGGGTGAGCGTAAGGATTTGAGCGAGTTTGACAAGGGCCAAATTGTGATGGCTAGACGACTGGGTCAGAGCATCTTCAAAACTGCAGCTCTTGTGTGGTGTTCCCGGTCTGCAGTGGTCAGTATCTATCAAAAGTGGTCCAAGGAAGGAACAGTGGTAAACCGGCGACAGGGTCATGGGCGGCCAAGGCTCACTGATGCCCGTGGGAAGCAAAGGCTGCCAGACGAGCTACTGTAGCTCAAATTGCTGAAGAAGTTAATGCTGGTTCTGATAGATAGGTGTCAGAATACATGGTGCATCACAGCTGCAGGGCTGATTTGGCAGCAAAAGGGGGACCAACAGAATATTAGGTGGTCATAATGTTATGCCTCATCGATGTGTATGTAAAATACATTTACACTATCTAGTTCAGTGAAACGTCACTATTTGCTTATAGAATTGACTGTATATACTATTATTAATATTAGTAGCAAATATTCCAGCTGTTGGCTAGTATATGTTCCATTTGACTAACACACTTCTATAAATGTGTTTAGTATTCATTCAAAAAATGGTCAGAAGGTTCATGGAAATGTGACATACTTAGTAGTTCTTTTAAAAAAGTTCAGGCTTTGCTTTGTCCTATATGTTCCTGGCACTGTTTTCTGTTAATCTGGCAAAAAAAAAAGTCCCAAAAACACATAAAATGTGTTTGCATGGCAATTTAATACAAAATAAAGTGTTAATGAAGGAGAGAAGCAAAGCTGCGGTGCTTTCTGCAGCTGGATCAGGCTCGGCGGACTCCGAATAGCTCACACCTGACCCGTCAGCACTACATTACCACAATTAGCCTGCTGAGGCCAGCAAAATACTGCCAGTTAAAGTAGCTTTCCGTGATAGGAAGCAAGAAAAAGCTGACGCTCCGCACGGTGACTTTCAAACAGTTTTCTGCAAAGCGCAAGGACCACAGCCGGCCTTGAAAATAGCATTTCATACAATCATGTACTGTAGGCAGAAATGTCAGACACGGTAAATCCATCAGAGAATGTTAAAGAGGGAATCCACGCTAGAATTAAAAGAAAAAAAGAAAAAAGAGAGAATTTTAAAAGCACTAAAGCAGCAGTTCCTCTCTCAGATGTGACGCTATCTTATTAAAGCGACTAAATCTCTTCATCTTTCCGTAAGAGAAGTTAACTTTGCTTAAATCCTGTTAAAGAGTGTCAGCGAACTCATCAAACGCTCTCCGAAATTAGCCTGGGATTTATGAACATGCGCAATTAGCTTTTCCATTTCCACCTATGCCATGTTTAAAAAATTACTCGCTGCCTTCACTGCCTCCAGAGATTCTCAGTCCCTATTCTCAGATGTTTTTTTTTTCCCTTCCCCTTGTAGCCAATAGGTGACTAATTATCATTACCAGCTCTTCCTCTAAAGCACATGACATCTCATAAATAGTCCACAGATAATTACATTTAAATTATAAATATTATATCTAATCAAGCAAATATCTCAAATCTTCCGAGACTCGTCATTAGCCTCTGCTCGGCTCGTGGATCTCTCTTTGTGGCGCACAGATGGAGAGGGAAAGTGGACAGCTCGCTACGAGACGGAGAAATGCACATCCGTCTTCATCAGGAAGGGTGATGCATGAGTATGGGGTCTGATTCATATTTTCTCCTCGGACGGATGGACGTTAAAGAAGCTGCTTGGATTGGTTTGCACCTGCTGCCGGTTAGCAGGACACTCGGACTCTCACACACAGCTGTGGACAACCGCCTGTCCTTCCACATGCAGCAGCTAATAGAGAGTGACACCAGCTTTTTCAGTCTGCCTTCATCTATTTCTATCTCCAAACCCACACACACACAGAAGCACTTTTACCAAGGGTGGGTTTGCATAGAAACTGTAAAAATGGGTGAGAAATGAGATCTTGTGTGTTTTGTCTCCCAGTTCCTACAATAATTACATTTAGCAGACGCTTTTATCCAAAGTGTGTATATAGTCTAAGCATTTGATGGTTAAGGGCCTTGCTCAAGGGCCCAACAGCAGCAACCTGGCAGTGGTGAGGCTTAAACCAGTGACCTTTGGATTACTAGTCCAGTACCCTAACCGCTAGGTTTCAACTGCCCTATACACCGATCAGGCATAACATTAAAACCACCTCCTTGTTTCTACACTCACTGTCCATTTTATCAGCTCCACTTACCATATAGAAGCACTTTGTAGTTCTACAATTACTGACTGTAGTCAATCTGTTTCTCTGCATGCTTTGTTAGCCCCCTTTTATGCTGTTCTTCAATGGTCAGGACACACACTGGACCACCACAGAGCAGGTATTATTTAGGTGGTGGATGATTCTCAGCACTGCGGTGACACTGACATGGTGGTGGTGTGTTAGTGTGTGTTGTGCTGGTATGAGTGGATCAGACACAGCAGCGCTGCTGGAGTTTTTAAATACCGTGTCCACTCACTGTCCACTCTATTAGACACTCCTACCTAGTTGGTTCAACTTGTACATGTAAAGTCAGAGACGATAGCTCATCTATTGCTGCTGTTTGAGTTGGTCATCTTCTAGACCTTCATCAGTGGTCACTGGACGCTGCCCATGGGGCGCTGTTGGCTGGATGTTTTTGGTTAATGGACTATTCTCAGTCCAGCAGTGACAGTAAGGTGTTTAAAAACTCCAGCATCATTGCTGTGTCTGATCCACTCATACCAGCACAACACACACTAACACACCATCAACATGTCAGTGTCACTGCAGTGCCAAATAATACCCACTCTGTAGTGGTCCTGGTAGAGTCCTGATCATTGAAGAATAGCATGAAAGGGGGCTAGCAAAGTATGCAGAGAAACAGATGGACTACATTCAGTAATTGTAGAATTGTGGAGCTGATAAAATGGACAGTGAGTGTAGAAACAAGGAGGTGGTTTTAATGTTATGGCTGATCAGTGTATATATATATATATTCACCTAAAAACAACAATTGCATACAAATTATGCTTTACTGGTAAATCAGAAGCCAGAACAATGTTAGCGGTTCCAACTCGAAGGTTGTGGGTTGAATCCTGACCACTGCCACTGTTGAGCCCTCGACCAAGGCCCTTAACCCTTTGACCTCCAGGGGCGCCATACAGTGACCGACCCTGAGCTATGACCCCAACTTCCAAACATGCAAGGATATGCAGGGGAAGAATGTAATTGTTTTAATTGTAATTGTTATTACTACTACTATAATATGTGGCTGGATGGGCTTAAGGGTTAAATGTGTAAGTTTTGTTCTATAGTAACCCATACTTTGTGTTTACTTGAATGTAGGAGGTAAAAAGGTTGCCAGTTCTTCTATAGACCTTCTCTAGACCTTCATGCACAGCCCAGGTAACATCACAGCCCACACGTGTTGTGCTTCTGCTGAATTTCCAGTGCCAAGTGAACTTTTGTATTATGAGTCATGTTTTTCTGCGTCTTAGCCTTAAGAAAGATTGCAGGGTTCAGACGACTCAAAAACAGTGTAAGCAATTCAGTGTTAAAAACCATGTTTTATTTAAGTACAAATAGTTTATTTTATTTTATGAGTGTAATCACAAAGGTTAATATTCCTTTATTCATTTAATTAGGGAATTGGGCAGTGAAATGTTTATTTTACTGCTGTACTTTATTTATCTATTTTATTAGCTGGTAAATTTAGTTTACATTGATTCCTACACTGTATTAGGTGCATTACTGTTAGTACTTCTCACCAATCACAGCTCAATATCCCTGTCTCCAATTCCCACCCATTCTCAGTCTACCAAGTTTAGCCCTGATTGTCTATGTATTTCCACCGGTTTTGTGTTCCCCTAATTACCTTTATTATGTTCACCTGTTTTGAGTTAGTTCCTGTCCTTGTGTTTCCCTATTTAAACCCCATTTGTGGTTCAGTTTGATGTGACGTATCAGAGAGCACAAAAGCCTGTTAGCAAGGCGTTTGTAATTCTACAGCCCAGAGTTTTAACCATAGTTTTATTTATTATATGTTGCATTTGCAGCTTTGGCAAGTCTTACATAAAACTGCAATGCAACTAGCTTAAAACAACAGGTTTGTAGTTAGTTTGTAGTTGCTGACTGAAAAAAAACCCCAATCTATAATAAACAGGTGACACTTGCTTGATGATTGTAAATATAACATGAGCAGGAATATTGATTTTACTATTTCTATCCAAAGTGCCATGCTTTCAGTGTTGCATGTGCAAATGCAGCTCTACCGTGCAAATCTATACTATACAGTAGACCCTTGACTTACGAATTTAATTGGTTCCAAAGGGCTGTTCTTAGGTCAAAATGTTCGTTAGTTAAACCTATTTTTCCAATAAGAAATAATGTAAATAGAATTCATCTGTGCCAGACCTCCTAAACCACCCCCTTACCTAACCCTTCTAATGTCTTAAATGGTCTTTTTTGTTATAAATACAAGTATATTTTCCCTTAAATCTAAAATTATAGAATATACATTACTGTAATAAACAATAATAAACAACAATACACAGTAGTACTGTACATAAAACACACATCACATTTCAGTACAGTACGTGTGCTGTACCATACACCGTAATACATTTCCTTCTTTTTATATAAAATGTATCTACCAGAAACAACAATAACTCTCATATTTCTCTATTATTTCCTTTATTTCAGTAGTGTTGTATTTTGTAGGTGTAATTGCATGAAAGAAAGAATACTTTACTGAGCCGAGTTCCTTCTTCTCTCTCACTCACTGTCCCCTCTGTCTGATACACAGTGACAGCTACTGGCAGGACTAATTATACAACAACGAATAGTGATTTTTTCATTTTCTCACCACTGCGCTTCATTTGCACATTCTTTGTGGACATTTTAATATTGAATTTTACAAAAAATAAAGAAAACACTGTTCGTAATCCGAAATGTGTTCGTACGTTAAGTTGAAAAAGATAACCCAAATTGTTTATATGGTAAATGGTTCGTTACTCAAGGGTCTACTGTATTTCAGTAATACATACCATTAAAATGCACACACCTTACTAGATGCCACAATACTTTCTACTTGATCTACCATACATCTACATCCATCTCTACTGAGAGCACTACTAGTGCAGCATGCAGTCAAGTCAGTCACAAACAGGTCTTAAGACAGGCAGAGGAACAAGGTAAAATGTAGTAAAAGAAAGTAATATATCTAAAGATAAAACAAACTTAACTCAACACAAAAGACAGAAAGGGGACAAAAAAATGAAAGAAATGGGCAAAACAGGTAAAAACTGAAAGAAAAGAAAGTGGGTTGAGCAGTGTGGGTTAAGAAGTGGAAGTAGGGCATTAGGACAAACCTTCCAGTGGAGTATGAGCAGAAGTGTCTAGGGAGCAACTCCTAGTGTCTCAGACTCACATTGGCTTTCAGCAGGCCCAAACCAAGCAAGAGAGAAACAGAGATATGACCAGCGGGGTCAACACTCGCCCCACCTTTGCTTTCAGTTTCTACAATCTACAGTACATGATGTTAGCTTCCCTCCCTGAATGATTGCTAATATCTAACTAGCTTAACACATCAAATAAATCATGTGACGGTTCTCATCTCCAACAAGTAACCACTTCAGTGTAGAGTCTTTGTGAGTACCCAGTATGAACCTGACTGTACTGTAGCTTAGATACCACTTGTAAACATACTGTATACTTCACAAATAATAGAAGCGCTGTTGTTAGCCCCGTTCGGATTAAAGGAGTATCAGGGGAACCCAAGGTGACTCCAGCTTGTACAGATTCTCATCTGTGCAAGGGCAGTGTTTTTCTTTATCCTTAACTGAGAAAATGACTCAAGGTTTCCAGGTTTTTCAGTTAAATCAGTACTGGTCTGTGGTAAAGCCTTATCCGAATCAACATCTGTATTTTTATATTCTCTTTTTGTTAAGTTCTGGAAAGAGTGTCAACCGTTCTGTTGGTCTAGGTCAGGGGTGCCCATACTTTCGTGGCTTGAGATCTTCTATTTTCCGTCGGTTGGCCTCATCATTTTTCAAAAAAGCTTTGAAGCTTATTTAAATGCACTTCAGTTGCCTATATTGATATTCAGCTTTACTCAAAAATCACACTAACCTTAGTCTGATAATTTGCACTGAATGGTATCAGCCAGGTTTATGTAGTGTGGACAATAGCTGCTGGTGCTAATCCTCAAGCAGGCTTCAGAATGTTCATCAGTAAGGGTGGACCAATATTTAAATGTAATTATTTTCATGTGGGAAAAGGCTGATTCACTCAAGTAGGTTGATCTGAAAAATGCTGTCAAATATGTGGCACATTTTTTTATGTTTGGATATTTTTCCTCAACCAGCAAGCTCCAAAATTGTCCAGTAGAGGCCCTTGACTTTATATGAATGTCAGATTGTAGTCTTTGCAGTGTTCTTGCCTGAATCAAACCATTTTTAGTTTCTTTGTGCTTGGTTGCACACTCATCTTCACAAACAGTGTAGGTTACAAAAGGAAAAATGCAAAAAAATGGCACCAACTGGCTACTGATGAATTAAAACTTTCTAGATTAGCGGTGCTTTAGGCGGGCTGAGGCATATCTATGGTAACAAACAGTGGACACATTTCATGTCAATCATGTTGACCTGTTTGAATGAGGCGCGAACTACGTATTGGGCACCCCTGGTCTAGGTGATAGAACTGTATCTACACCCTTTCTGAATTGTTAAAGCATAAACAGGAGAATTAGATGGATATCAATTAAAAGGGTGATAATAATAACAACAGCTAATTGTCAATCTCAACAATTCATTGAAGTTAATGATAGATGCTGGCAAAAAAAAAAGCATATTAAGTCTGGTTAAATAACCTTGTCTGATGCAAACAACAGATTCATGGGGGGAAAAAACAACAACCCACTTATCGTGTCCTAATTTTACCCAAATTGTATAAGTACAAGGGTCCTAGTGGGTCTTAGGCCTATCCTGTTAAAATTTGGCCCACGGTGGGCACTTGGTACTCAGTCTCAGTATTGCAAGACATCAGGCACCCGCTCATACCTAAGCACAGTCTACCAATAGTCATTTTTTGGGAGGAGAGAGGAAACCCTGATGGCAAACCAACACATCTGCTACCTAATGAGCCACTGTGCTGCCCCATTGATTCATTTATTAATTGATTCATTTTTATTAATCACAGTGAGTCCAGTGCCACCCAAAAACAGTAATCTGACCATTACGTATTTGTGATATTTAAACACTAAGGGTTGGTTTCACAGACAGGGATTAAGCCTAGTCCTAGACTACACAGCATTTTGAATGAAGAATCTCCATTTAAAGCAAAATGTAGTCCTGGACTAGCCTTAATCCCTGTTTGGGAAACCAACCCTTAGTTACTTTGATAGCCACAGTTTTAGTATAAATGGGGCAGATTTATTTATTGTTTCCATAGCGATGCCTACGCCATTAATAAGTCCATTATCTGAAATTTTGTACAGGTCTTTGATCCAGTAATGCCACAAACATCTGCATAATCATGAAATAGTTCATTGTAACCGAGGATTGTGACCAAGGATCATTCTAGGGTAATTATTAAAAATGTGGACTAGGATGCTATTAAAAGTGTGCCAAAGATGGCAATCAATTTTGAAATAGTGTACATAATGTGCTCTCAACATCTGGGTAGTGTGGGTTACATAGGGAAAAATGCTACTGATGAATGAAAACTTTCTAGATTGGCAGTGCTTTAGGTGAGCTGAGGCATAGCTATGATAACAAACCGCAAATTAAAGAAACAGTGGCCATATTTCATGTCAATTATGTTGACCTGTTTGAATGAGGCGGGAACTACCAGTGTGAACTGTATCTACACCCTTTCTAATACACAACCGTCAAACAGTGCTCTGTTGTCTTGGTCAGAATATTGATGTGAATCAGATTTTAGTCTAAAACTAGTGAACTGGTGACTAGCTCACTAGTTGTTTGCCAAACATTCTGACCTGCCCTATCGGTCCAAAGCTAGACTACGTCCAAGTCCGACTCAGCTGGATCCGTCTGTGTCCTTGCGGCAACGTCAGCTTTGGTTCTGAGCAAATGGCTTTTAACTCACAGCCCACACAAATGCATCTTGCCTTGCACCTAGCAGTAAATGTATGCACAGCAGGGGTGTATAAATTCATCCTGGCACTTAGATCGGCTCGGTAATAGATGATGAAGTCCCCAGAAAAGGTCATCGTTAAATGTCAGCACTCTGTCTCAATGGCTTTCCTGCTTGTGTCACAGTGCGGCCATGAAGAGAGTTTGTTATTCAGCTTCACACAGTCCGCTATCAATGCCAGCCTAGCGAGTGCACTTTTACCAACCTGATTTCCTCTGCCCCTTTATAAAAGACACCGTGGCTGTGTCAGATTTCAACACGATTCTTTCTCTCTAATGGAGAAAAATGGTCCAAACCTAAGTCCTGGGTATCTCTCGAGTCCAGCCCGTTTGGCATCGTTAAATGGTGCTTAAGACACTCCACACTATTCTAAGTGCACCACTAGAGTTAGCGCCGAGATATTCATTTCTCATTTATTGCTTAGCAAGTTCTCTGATCGAGCCTGCTGCATTTCACACCCGTAAATGGAAAGGAGATGCAAAGTGCAGTGTTTTTTTCTCTTCTCAGGATTAGCCGCTTTAGCAGCTCACTAATCAGAATCAGACACGTCTGATTGAGTGGAGAAGCATGACTGATTGGCTCATGCTCCGTCGGCTGAGCTCCGGCAGACCCGGCGCACAGCCACTTTTACGCCTGTCTACGAATTACACCGAGCTGGATGGCTGGCTGCTTAAGAGCAGGTGTCGTTGGAGTGCACTCGAGTGTGTGCTTCTTGCAAAAGAGAGTGTGCACACAAGCTTCGGTGTAAAGAACCGTACGTGAGTGAGTGAGAGCGGGGCCGGTACTGCATGGTGCGCGGCGCGGGGAGAAAGTGTGTGCTCATCGCTAGGAGCTGTCAAAGGGCCGCATCAAACTGGCACTCAAAACCCACTTTCTGACAGCCAATTAGACAAGGCCATCACTTCCCGCTGCGGTAAAGGCCAGCTGCAACAGTAAAGGCCAGCGTTGAGAGTAAGCTGCCCCCCCTCCCTGCATTTATTTATTTAAGCATCACCACGTCTTACAGACAAAGGCAGATTGATTGATTAAGCTATCTGAGTGCTGGATCGATACCTGAGGTTGAAGGAGAGCAAGGCAAGTGCTAAATCTGCAGCCTCACAGATTCCGGTCAGTCCAATCAAAGATCAAAGCCCGGTCCGAGGGCCGGTGTACGCCGAGGAGTAATTAAGTATTCATGAACTGGCTAAAACTATGAGAAATTAAGATACTCAGTCACACAGTCGGGTTTGGACGGCAATGTGAGGGGTTAGGAAAACAACACTCCATCTACAGCAGAGCAGAGGTCGGCACTAAACACTGATCTCAGACCAGATTCTGCAGTACACATCCTGCATTCTGCAAGAAACTGGTCTCAGGTCAGTGTTTAGAAGCTAACCTACTGTATATTTAGTCATACTGACTGCAGGGTAGGAGAGGATTAGAACAATGCAATTCTATTTTGTTCTAACGCTGCAGTCTTTGTGCATGTATTTTCATCAGTGTGTAGGTACATGTGTATAGCTTAGTTCACACTAGCACACATAAACTTTAAAATGCTTTTTCTTTTATCCATTCTGCATTTGCAGCCTCACATAAATGGCAATTGTACATGTAGTTTTTGTGCTTTAATACAAATATGAAAAATTTTGTTTTTAAAAAAATGCTGGCACGCACGCTTCTGTTTCTATAATACATATATATTGATATTATACAGTATATATTTTTATAGTATACTATTATATATTGTATATTATCTATTTTTTAAATCTATTTTCCTTTTATTATATTTTCTAAATATGTAACTAAGCTTTGGCAATACGAATGTCCATATTTCGTCATGCCAACAAAGCTACATTTGAGTTAAGTTAATATGGCCAAAATATGTGGACCCCTTCCCGCTTACTGAATTCAGGTGTTTCAGCCACACTTACTCCACACATTTCCTGTTTTGGCATGACTGTGCCACTGTGAGCATAGTGATGCCCATAAAGACATATGTTTAATGTCTGACATGTGTGAGTGGGACAGTGGTAGCCTTTGGGCAGAGCTTTGGGCTATCGATTGAAAGGTTGAGAGCTTAAATCCCAGCTTTGCCATGCAGCCACTGTTGGACCCTTTTGCAAGGCACTTAACCCTGTTTGCTCCATAGGTGCCATACAATGGCTGACCCTGTCCTCTGACCCCAGCTATGCGAAAAAAGAATTTTGTTGTACTGTACACCTGTATATGTATATATGACAAATAAAGGCATTATATTAATGTAGAGAAACTGTAGTGGCATTCACAAAGTCTTGACCTATACCCCACCAAACACTTTTGGAATTGCAAACTGGTCCAACATTACAAATGACTGAATGGCAATAAATTATCACAGATTATTATTAAATTAAATCCAAAAGAGTAAGGCCTGCTACAGTTGGAGGAGGGTGTGCTTTCATATCAGTTATAAAATAAGATATATAACAAGCTCATGGTCCACCTAACTTTGGCCATATAAGATATACAGAAGATATAACTCTTTGGAATGCAGGGGTATTTTTAATTTTATTTTATTTTATCTAAGCACTAATTAAATACCCTCTCTTTTTATGTCACATATCTGGTATCATTTTGTAAAACATGACTTTAGCTATATATATGATTTAACTTTAAATAATTAAAATAAAAAACGTCATGACTGAAAGGGTGAGAATACAGGGCGGCACCGTGGCTCGGTGGGTAGCACTGTCGCCTCACAGCAAGAAGGTCCTGGGTTCGATCCCCAGACGGGGCGGTCCGAGTCCTTTCTGTGTCTGCGTGGGTTTCCTCCGGGAGCTCCGGTTTCCTCTCACAGTCCAAAACATGCAGTCAGGCTAACTGGAGACACTGAATTGCCCTGTAGGTGAAAGGGTGTGTGTATGTGTGTCTGCCCTGCAATGGGCTGGCGCCCTGTCCAGGGTGTTATTGTGTGCCTTGCGCCCATTGAAAAGCTGGGATAGGCTCCAGCACACCTCCGAAACCCTAATTGGATAAGCGGTTAAGAAAGTGAATAAATAAATACGGTTGAACGACTCTTTAAATATCGCATTATTCATGCTCTTATGACTCTTGATTCATCAACTTTGATTCTGATTCTCTGACTCAAACGATCACTGAAACTCAAAAATTAAATCAAATTAGCGGGATAAATATTAACAGATTGGTGTGTTAGTTCTTGCTCAGTTTTGACTGAAAATGACAAAAATAACGTAAGATTATACAAAATAATTATAATTATAATAACGTATTAGTATTAAATAATTATAAATGTAGAACGTAGCTTTACATTCTGTACTATAGCCAACAAACATTCCTCAAAGAATGAATCCTAAATGACACCACATGGGCTGCATAGTGCACTTCAAAGTGTAAATATTCCATTATTTAAGTGCCCTATGTGTTGCACGAAAATGACTTAAAATATTTAAAAATTAAGAATCTGTTTACTCCACATGAATAAAGCCTTATAAATGAATAAATATATAAAAATAGCAATGGGATGTTAAGGTTTAGACACTACACATACAATTGCCATTTTGCCATTTCCATACAACGCTATTCATTCTTGACTATGAATGCCAATGTATGTTCATTTATGCTAGTGTGAACTAGATCTAAATGTGTATATGTGTGTGTGTATGAAAGTGTGTATGTGTATGTGAGAGGACAGAGGCGGCTAAAGGTAACAGCAGCATGGACAGAGCGGCCAGCACACAGATATCCGGCCAGAATGTTTACCTGGCCCTGTGCTGTGCGGGTATGCTGCGTAGCCGCCTCTTCCACAGGCCCCCCTACCTGAACCACGTGCTGCTGCCACTGCCGCCGCCGCCATCGGACCGTACGCCGCTGCAGGGAACCCTGAACAAGAACAACATAGACGGATGATTTGTTAGAGGACACGAGAGAATCAGGATTCAAATCTGGTTTGTAGTGTTATTACAAGTAAATAAAAACTAATGAGAATACCATTGAGAAATTGATCCCAGTCAATTTATTAATTTAGGTTAAGTCAGGACAGGAGCAAACCCCAAGCAAATGGTTTTTAATGCAGTTCTGACTGAAGTATTGGGGTCAAATATTTTAAACATACACAGATATTTCTCTACATTATTTGATTCTTTTGATGATATTATACACTGTAGTTGGTGAAAGGTGTAAAATACAGAAACAAGACCCTAGTCCCAGCCTTGCTTTTATACCTAATTGCCCGATTGTGTCATGCTTCCTCTACACCAATGCTCTGATTGAGGAGAACAAAGCTTACCCACGCCCCCTCCGACACGTGGGCAGCAGCCATATGCAATTTGTCACCTACTCTTCGACGAGTGCAATGCGGATCAGCACTGTGTACTAAGAGACACACCCTGAGAGCGCTCTTTTCACTCTTTTCTCTGTGCATCAATCAACCAGCAGGTCATAATTACATTAGTTATTAGAAAGACCCTGTCCAGCTTTTAATATCCCACCCCTATCTGAACAACAGGTCAATCGTTGTTCATGTTGCAGGCAGAGCTGAGACACAATACAATGTATTTGAGAACCCAGCTCTTGTGTTCTAGCATGTGTTTTTACCGCTGCGCCACCTGAGCGGCCACATTGTCTCTGTTAATTTGGTTTTTATTTTATTTTATTTTATAAAGTATAAAGACTTGTTAATATGAAACTGTGATGTCTTTAAAGTTAAATAAGCTAGCTATAAGATTGGTGTGTTAGCAAATCGGTTGACAAATCATGACAATTTGCATCCCTAGCTTTAATTCCATGATTTTGTGTTTTAATTACAGTAATTGCCAATATTTGCTTGTTGCTTTATTTGAGTCTTATCTTGTGTCATCAGTCAGTCAGCGTCAGTTATGTGGTGGAAAAAAAACCTTCATTAAATACCTCAGAGACTGGATTATGCGTAGAAAAAGAAAAAGAAGACTGCAGAGAAGAATCACACTGACGAAGTTGGAGAGTGTGATAAGAAGGAAAGAAAATAATCACTCTTTATACTCCCAACAGTTTTCTTGCTTTCTTAGCTAGAACATAGGAACTGGTCTAAACCAGCTAGAACTGGGTTTTGGAGGTCAGAACGTACACCACTTTCCAGTAACATTCCACTATAGTGATATTCTTGGAATATTGGAATATGACTACTGGCAATCATGCCCTAAGCATATCTACATGTTTTAAGTATCCATTGATTATGTATTGATGCTTCTAGTGTACATTAACATTTTTCTCCCATAGTTACTAGTGTGACAATTCATAATACAATACTATACAGGTCATTGGGTTAAATTATGTTCCATGTTGAAGACTCATTTTCCCTGATTTTACAGTTGTGAATGAATACAATCCAATCTATTGAGTAGTAAGAACCATGCACAAGGCCCCCACCAGTGGTAATCTGGCAGTAGTGGGGCTTGAACCAGAAACCATCTGATTGCTAGTCCAGTACCATAACCATTTAGCTGTATCATTAAATTCCCAAGTCCTTCATGATTTTTTACACGTACTCTCAAAAAGATCAACACGATGACTTTAAACTGAAGAAATTGAAGCAAATGGCAGAGGTGAGTGGAAAGTGAACAGAAAATAAGAAAAGAAAGAAATACTTGGTGGATCAATGAGAAAGCAAAGACAGATAGCGTAAGTTTAATCTAGCTCTATGCCAGTTCTGTCACAAACTATTTCTTCGCAGTGTGATTTGCCGCCTGCGGGTACCGTGGGATCTCTGCGAGAGGAAATTCTTTATTTTCACTAAGCTACAGTGGACTTAATGCACTCTTTAGCATTTCTGCATGGATTGCTATAGCTTCATTCCGTGCTTATCTGCCAAGAGCACACAGCAGAAGGCTACGAATGCAGAAGGGCTTTAAAGATACGATGACCAGATTTCAAACGCATTTTGAATTTTTAGGAGCTCGGCAATCCTGTTAAGTGCAATAAAACTAGCGGGCGTCTTAAGGGCATTACCAGTGTATTAACAGAATGATGTTCTGTAGGACAGCCAAAGGGAGTCAGAGGCAGAAGGGGCACAGCTGGAAAGGGTGGGCACTAGATATTATATACTACATGATTGCCATATAAATTCCACTGCTTTGGTTAACAAACAACCCCATCGAACAGTAGAAAAAAGACAAAGCACAACCTGAATTAGGTGCCAAACCATCAAAGAGTGTTTTATGTACTTATTCATTCACTTATTTACACCTAGGTGTGATTTTGGGAAATGGAAGGAAAACAAACTACCTAAGTACCCTAAGGAAGGACACACTGACATGGAATACACCTGAATCTTTTCCTAATATTATTTACAGTAGATAATCTCACTCACTTTCTTAACCACTTATCCCAAAATGGTCATGGGGGGTGGGGAGGGGGGGGGGTGATCGGTTGCTGGAGCCTATCTCAGCTTTTCAATGTGGGCAAGGCACACAGTAACACCCTGCATGGGGTGCCAGTCCATTGCAGAGCAGACACACATACACACACACATACACACACCCCCATTCACCTACAGGTTAATGTAGTGTCTCCAATTAACCTGACTGCATGTTTTTGGACTGTGGGAGCCCACACAGACACGGGGAGAACATGCAAACTCCGCCCAGAAAGGACCCGGACCACCCTGCCTGGGGATCGCACCCAGGACCTTCTTGCTGTGAGGCGACAGTGCTATCCACCGAGCCACCATGCCACACACAGTAGATAATGAACAACTAATTTATTGCAATTTCACATTAAAAACATCTCTTTTTTTGTTAATAACTGATTGTTAATTCTCTCACACAGTTTGGCACAAAGTATTGGGCCATGACCTATTTTAGCTCACGAAGTCTGATCCTTTGGTGAATCCTCCTTTTCTATTTAATCATGATACCCTTACCTATTACCAGGTCACCTGCTTATTGTGGAATGTTTCAAAATGGTGACACAAATTTTCTATAACTTTTTCAGTTTTATTTTGCCCCATTTAAATTTTTTTAAACTAAAATTCATTTTTTGAACATTTGTCAGGTAAATAAAGGTTTAAGAGAGTTAACAAATCACAGAATTTTGTTTTTATTGCATTTACAAAGGGTCACAATAGATTTATAAAGTATTTGCACACCTTGGCTGCGTCCGAAATCGCATACTTCCATACTGAACAGTACGCGATAGCAGTACGCGAGAGCGGGTAGTGTGTCCGAATACGGAGCATTCATTAATCAGAACGCGAAAAGTACCCGGATGACCTACTGCTTGTGCAGCCATTTTTGAGTACGCAAACACAGCACAACTGCGATCCAATAATCTATCCCATAATTCACCTGGAGCTGCAAAGGCTTTCGAAGCGGAAGAAGAAAGATGGCAGAAAGCGGAGAGTCGGAGTTAGACCAAAATTGAAAACTTTATGAATAAGTACAACCCTAAAAAAAACATTATGAGTAGCTTTGTGGAGTTAATTTTGTCTGATTTAAAAATTGTTCTAACTGTGGTGATGTGATGCCTGCATCACGTGACTCTGGTAAGATGGCGAATGTAGTGCATACGAGGTCGCGTGCGTACTGCACACTGTACTGAAAAAGCTTACTGCTTTAACGGCCGAGCAGTGCGCACTGACTCAAATATAGAACGTACTGTGTGTATGCGTATGCGATTTTGTAACTCTTTGGGCCAAAAAGGAAGCACTGTGACTGGTGGAAAACAGACACTGCACGTCAACTGGTTTCTTGATGGTAAAATATGGTGGTGGCAGCATCAAGCTTTTAGGGTGCATTTCAAAGGAAAGGACAAAGAGATTAGTATGAATTAAGGGACAACTGAATGCAGCAAAAGAAATCTGTGTTTTAGTCTCAGCAGAGGTGACGTCAACACATTCAAGACTGGCTGTGTCTGAAGGGAGTGAGGGCCGAATCCCTGCTATCCTGTCCAGGGTATTTCTGCCCTGCATTGAGTGTTTCTGGTTGGAACTGGACCTTCTGCAACCCTGATCAGGAAAACCGGATGAGGAAAATTACACACTTATTTATGCCACAGCTTAACTGTACCATGCCTGAAAGCATCATGCTTTTATCCAAAGCAACTTACAATTATGTATCAATACATTTAAGCGACTGAGGGTTAAGGGCCTTGTTCAAGCGTCCAACAGTAGCAGGTTGGCAGTGGTGGGGCCTGAACTGGCAACCTACTAATTACTAGTCCTGTACCTTCACCACAGAGCTACATTGTGTTGTAGTGTTTATCCTTTGATTTATTTATGTTTCTTTTATTTGTGTGTGTGTGTGAGTGTACTGCATAATCAGTACAGCACTTAAACCTACATGCACAAATCAATGAAATGTTTAGAAAAATGTATAAACATTCACTATAGCGTAACCCTTAGCATGAGGATCGTTTCTCCACTCTCTGCCATCGATTCTACCGCTCTAAAAGAATTATGAGACGCCGGTTCACTCGTTAGTTAACACTCTAAATCAAAGCAGCAAGACTGTATTTATAGATGTGCAATTAGGCTTCCCGTAGCCCGACGCAAAACCTTGTCATAACAGGAACGGCAGAGCGAAACAACAGCAGATGCTGCCGTGCCGCTAACAGCCGCTCATGTTACTGGACTCGTGAAATCTATCCAAAGCAGAAGAGTAGCGTGTTAGTCCATGACTAACATCGGTAGCACAACAGTGATTATGGGAAAAAGTTACATCTGTATAAAACTTTGGAGTCACTTAGGGAATTACTATTAAATTCATTTTCTAATAGTCATAGTCATGGTGAGTTATGCTTTAAAACTCAGGTATCAATCACATGCATAATTCATATTTTGCTATAGTATGCCTGGGGTGCCCAGACAGCAAGGGTGATTTAAGAGGAGGCCCAGACGAGACCTGTTTTACTGGCCATCTATGTTGTTATAATCAGATTAGGCGTCTGGGATTAATTGTTTGCTTCCAAGTGCTATTTAATTCACCTTAGGCATCTATTAGTCCCACGAATGAAATATGTTTCTTATGAAGCAAGAATGAGAAGACAAATTGGTGTGTACAAATGTTCGTGTGCAAACAACCAGACATAAATAAAATAAATAAGAAGACATTAAAACTTAAATACAGTGGTAGCCAAAAGTCTGGGGCGACTAGTGAACATGCTTCTGTTTAGCATTTTCTCAATCTTAATAGAATGCTTCTTTTTTTTTTTTCATTACAAATCATATCATCAGCATTAAAATATGAGTGAAAAGTTTATTTTAATGTTTTATCACCACTATATTCTGGTCAGGGTTGCTGTGGTTCCACAAACCTGAGCTATTCCATACGGTCAAAAACGTACATAGAATTACATCTAATTATTTACAATTAGACTGTGCTGAAACATGGGTGGGTGGCCCGGTGGCTTGGTGGGTAGCGCTCTCGCCTCACAGCAAGAAGGTCCTAAGTTCGATTCCCAGGTCCTTTCTGTGTGGAGTTTGCATGTTCTCCCAGTGTCCTTGTGGGTTTCCTCCCACAGTCCAAAAACATGCAGTCAGTCTTGAATTCGCCCTAGGTATGAGTGTGTATGGGTGTAAATGTGTGTATCTGTGTTTGCCCTGTGATAGACTGGCAACCTGTCTTGCTTTTCTGGTGCCTTAGATAAGCATTCCCTAATAATTCGGCATTTCTAGAAGTGTGTGGCAGCACATTGTCCTGTTGGAAGAAGCCAAACTCATCAGAATGGGTCAGAAATGGAGCCACACGTAGCATTGACTTGTCAGAGGTGTTTGTAGATGTACCAAGAGTCCCGTGTAATGCCAGCTAAACAAAGCCTGTACCATTATAAAGCCACTACAGCCGCTACAGTCCCCTGTTGTACCACCTTTTCTGGCACTTCAGTGTACATACTATTAGATAGTAAGGTCTTTGTAAAAATGTCAAAACACAATTATAATAACCTCTGACTATGTAATAATCCAGTGTATAAAAAGTTACGATAGTTGTGTGTGCGTTCACACACATTCATGTCACCAAAAGATGGAAAACCACTTAAGCACCTAAATCTGACATGTTCAAACATCATAATTAAATATTATAATTCCATTGAACAATGAAGGACATCCACTCAAACTCTCTGTCAAAGTCATCATTAAAATATAAATATAATTATACAGCAGCTCTCTAATTAAAACGCACATCTTCGGCAGCGGCGGTCCATTCATGATTGAGAGCCAATAGACAATAAGAGGGTGACACTGGCAGATGGCCGGGTTCAGATAGAGAAATGAATTGTAATTAGCCTTGTCTCTTATGGGTTGCCTCCTATTCTTCAACGCAGACGCCCACCCCCAAACCCTGATATTAGTGGCCTTAACGACCTTTCATGTGCTGATAATGACTAATCAAAGCAAAGTCAGGAATAAGATTAGCAATACAACAAAACAATAAGGCTGATTTGCTGTAGAGGTAACGAAGAGAACTTACATCTTCATTAAACTGTTTCAGCATTCAGGCAGCAATGGCGTCTTCTATAAGTTTGATTTCTAATAAGCAGACATTATTTATCTAGACGTTACAGGGCCAAAAGTGTGTGAGCAGCTGATCATATTCAAAAAAACATGTAATGTGGAGATAGTTTCTCATTCCTGCTATAAGTGTGTGCAGACACAATCACATTAGTAGGGTCAGTAACTAATTGTGCAGGAGGGCTCGCAATTAGCAATCCAATTAATCTCAAAAGGGGTTAGGGTTAAGGTTTTGTAAATGTCCCTCAGTCCTTCCACACCAAATCATTTCCATACAAAGGCATGTTTGACTGTATTGACACATTCTTTAAATCTTTTTAACACATAAACATTTTGTAAATGTCAATAAATCGATCTCCGGGTCAATGTCAATAAAACGATCTCCAAGGACCTGAAGTGGGACAGCAACATCAACTCCATCATCAAGAGGGCTCAACAGAAAATAGACTTCCTGTACCAGCTGAGGAACTTCAACCTACCCCAAGAGCTGATGGTGCAGTTCTACACAGCCATCATAGAGTCCATCCTCACCACATCCATCACAGTGTGGGGCAGCGCTGTCACAAAACATGACACCAAGAGACTGCAGCGCATTATCAAGTCTGCAGAGAGGACCATCGGTGTAAAGCTGCCCACACTGCTGGACCTGCATGCCTCCAGAACCAGGAAGCGTGCAGAGAAAATCATCACTGACCCGTCTCACCCTGGCCATCACCTGTTTCGGTGCCTTCCATCAGGCCGACGCTTCAGCCACATGAAGACCCGAACGACCAGGCTACAGAGAAGCTTTTATCCAAACTCCATTACGCTCATGAACAATTGAACACTACTGTACTGTTAATGCTCGGGACACTTGCACATCAAAACTACCTGTTTAATTTATGTAATAGCATACACAGGATTTTCACTTTTACTTCCATTTTTTATTTATATATTTTTTCTATTTTCTATAGTTTTTATATTGCACAAAACTGCACCTTTTTTTAAAACCACAATGTAAATTGCACATGCTAAATGTTTACAAATGTTTTCTATGTTTACGGGTATGAATGTGTGTGGAAGGAGAGTGTGAGCTGTGTGAATAAGATTGTCTTTACTGTATTTTTCGTGCACTGCAAGCATCTGTGTAACCAAAAACAAATTCCTTGTATGTGTGAGCATACTTGGCCAATAAAGCCTGATTCTGATTCTGATTCTAAATGGTTTCAATTAACTAATGGGCCAAGCCTAAACAATTTAACCTCCAAAAATCCTACCTTTCTTACAGTACAATACAAAGTAACAATAGACAGGTAAATTGTGGGTTGATTTGTTGTTACAGTTTTAACCTATAGTTATTCACTCTCCACTTTGACTCAGATTTAAGCCTACATAGTCACTAATACAAGTGGAATATCAATTGTCTTTTTACTTTCTTTTAATTTTTACTTGGGCCGTACTGCAAGATCCAAACAAGGTATAGCAGTTTAAATTAAAAACCCCTGCGAGTCAAATATAGTTTTCCTAATGAAAATCAAGATGGATCTCAGGAAGGACTGTCCAGGGTATTCTTAGTGTCGCTTTACAGTAAGAAGGTCCTAGGTTCGATGTTCTCCCTGTGTCTGTGTGGGTTTCCTCCAGGAGCTCAGTTTTCATGCAAGTGAGGTGAATTGGAGATACAAAATTGTCCATGACTGTGTTTGACATTAAAAACTTGAACTGATTAATCTTGTGTAACCAGTAACTTCCTGTTCTGTCATGAATGTAACCAAAGTATGTAAAACATGACGTTAAAATCCTAATAAATAAAATAAATAACTCATACTTGGGCCATATAGCAAGAGTAAGGTAAAGCAGTTTAAATTTAAACTCTTGCAACAGGGCGCTCAGGTGGCGCAGTGGTAAAATACGCTAGCACACCAGAGATGGCCCACTACTGCTGGGATCCAGGGTTTGAATCCCTATTAATGGTGTCAGTTAGTTGAGCGTCAACATACAAAAATGATAAACTGGAGTCCTGTCCTGTGTGTGTTACTTCACTGAGCCCAGTAATTCTGTGAAAACTGGACACACAGCAACCCTGACCAGAATAAAGCAGTGATAAAACATAGAAGAGGATGAATAAATGCCACCTCAAGTAAACCCCATCACGTTACCTCATACATATGTAGACTAGGACAAGTCCAGACCTGTGCAGTGGATCGAGCAAGCCCTAGTAAGAGATTAACTTTGCTGAAGTGAGAGTAATTAGGTGGGTTAATTAATAGACTGTGCTAGCTCGTTGTTTTGCATTAACGGTGAAAAACACCACTCAGGAGTAGCTTAGCAGCATCAAATCAATTTCATGGAGTTTTTATTACTGACGAGATAAGCTCTCCATTTTTTTTTTCCAAAATTCTTCCAGCCCGTTTGTCCTGTCAGTAGCCGTGCTCGTCAGGGCCACCATGGCCTGGAGAGAGAACTAGGACACATCTGTTCCACCCTACAGCCTTGGAGGGGAAGAAGTCCTCCTCTACCCTATCTCACACTCTGTCTATTTCTTTTTCTTTATTTTTTCTTTGGCTTTTTCTCAGAAGCTTTTCACATTTTTCCATTTTCACATAACAGCTGCTGACCTGGGGGGTGCAGGCTTGTTCATACAACAGCATTGAGCAGACCAACGTGCTAGTAGGAGGACACTACAGTGCCATTATGCTCTTTCAGACTCCTGGCAGTACATGGCTATGGCATTATGAGAGCTTAATTACAATTTCCATGTAAATAGTCTCTCTGTTGCACCAACGTTGAATATGATGGGTATAATAATAACTATCCCGCCAACTAGTACTACCTACTAAAATTAGTTAGGTATGGTGATAATATTTATTGCCCTGGTCGTTTCATGCTGTCGAGTCACACTATCATGACCACCAGCTACTAACCAGAGTGGGCGGCACTGTGGCTAAGTGGGTAGCACTGTCGCCTCACAGCAAGAAGGTCCTGAGTTCGATCCCCAGGTGGGGCGTTCTTGGTCCTTTCTGTGTTGAGTTTGCATGTTCTCCCCATGTCTGCATGGGTTTACTCCGGGAGCTCCAGTTTCCTCCCACAGTCCAAAAACATGCAAGTGAGGTAAAATTGGAGACACTAAATTGTCCATGACTGTTTTCGATATAACCTTGTGAACTGATGAACCTTGTGTGAAGATAAACTACCGTTTCCTGTCATGAATGTAACCAAAAGTGTAAAACATGACATTAAACAAACTAACCAGAGTAACTGCTGTGTGAAGCACGGACAACAGCTAAATGGACTGGGAGTGACTCTTTGGTAGGTTGTCACAGGTATCTGGAGCCATGCTGACTGCACTGCATCCCACAGCTGCTGGAGGGTGTGTGGGGAAGGATCCATAGAGCAAAGAAGACGATCAAGGTGGTCCCACAGATGCTCAATTGGGTTCAAGTCTAGGGAATTAGGGGGCCAGGGTAGTACCTGGAAATCTTGGTCATGCTCTTTCAGCCATGTGACATGTTGCATTGTCTTGCTGGAAGATCCCAATCAGCATGTTTGGGTGTACAAGATCTGCAGGGATAGATTCATACCCAAATCGGTTGAGAGTGCCTTCCACATGGATGCATGGGCCCAGAAAATGCCACAAAACAATTCCCCAGACCATAATGAATTGGTCATTATAATGTGACTTGACAGTGTATATTTTAAAACAATGACACCAGAAGAAAATCTGCCACAAATAACAAATTGGGTGGCTGGATTATTAGCTATTTTAATGTCATAATAAAAAAAAAGAATAATTTATCACCATGAATGTTTGAAGAGAAGAAAAATTGACATAAACAAAATATCTAATGCAGCGGCTGCTCAGGTTCATGAATCACGCTAGCACACCAGAACTGGAATCTTGAATACATCGTATCGATATCAGCTCTGCCATCTGGCCGGGCTGGGCGGCTACATGAACAACAATTGGCTGTCGTTCATTAGGTAGAATAAGCAGGATAGGGACTCCTCATAACTGAGCCAATTACAACCTCTGCTGGCTGATTGATGGCGTCCACACAGAGTATAAATAATGCTGATCAGGGTGTGGCTCTCCGTGCACAAAGCTGATCCGCATATGAACTCACTTCGTGCAGGTGAAAAGTTGCAGTCGGCTACTGCACACGTGTCGGAGGGGGCTTTTACAGTCTCGCTCTCCTCAATCGGGGCGGGGGTCAGCTCCAGCTTTTTTTAGGGAACCAAAATTGCTATTCCGTTGGCACCACAAATATATTTGATCGGAAACTCTATTTGTATTTGTGTACAGAAACAAAGACACATTGCCAGCATTTCTGGATAGCAGTCCAAGCATAACCTAAGCAGGACTGTTAATATAATATAACTATAAATATACTGTGAATGTTAATTAATTTAAGATCAATAACCATGCATATGCATGAGATTTATCAGCAGATATATAATTCACAGCACATAAAACAACAATTACACATCATTCAAGCTCTAAAAGAAAATCCATTAAATAATGTGAACTATGGCATCTATCGTTTGAAGAGCCTTAGTAAATGCAGCCTTTGGGAGAGAAAAGGATTAAAAAGGTTAACTCTAAAAAGAAAGAAGACGGCTAATAGAAAGGGAGGGAGCACAATCTCCACCGACCATCTTTTCATCAAGTGAATAAGAGGTGAATCATTCCTCTCTCGCAGAAGCCCTTGACTTGGATTGCTTTCAAGCAGGCCTTTCTGCCAAGCTATCAAAGAGAACCTGCACCTGGGTGATGAGGAATCTGTATCCAAGAATGCAACAGCACCATTGATGTGCTGTGAACTCCACCACGCCGGAGACTTGTGTCTGAGTAATGAGAGTGCTGATAGTGAAAGAAACACGGCTCTGGTGGCTCCGGCCTGGGAAATTACATGCGTGCGCACAGTGAGTTAATGATGACAGTTGGGCGTTTGGCTCTGCTGGGGACATGGGTCTGAATTTAACAGTTTGACATTAATTATGTTGCTTATGTAGTATGGTCCATTGCACGTCTACTCGAGTGATTCACGAAACGACAAAGGACCGAGATGAGTCATCTGAGCTGCTCGGTAAATGTACAGGGACAAAATAATAGAAACCCAGTGAGGGAAGCAAGTGATTAACCACTTTTGTTTTGGTTATTTAAAAAGTGGTAGTTCAGTACCACATGGGATAAGGGACTGAACTGGTGATCAGAAAGTTGCTGGTTTAAGCCCCAACTCTGCCATGTGCCACTGTTGTGTTCCTGAGCTTTTGCATATTGCATATTACACAGGAAAAGGCTGATTTTACATTTTGTAATGCGATTTTTACATCCGTGAATTAGGTAGGGCCTTAACTATACCATAAATGATTGCTTACTGCAATTGCTATTAGCAGCCTATTATAACTCAACTGCCCATCTTTGTCAATATTTGTGATTTCATAACCTTAAAGGCAAATTCAGAATAAAGAATGTAGGATATGTCAGCATCACCTACAAACAAGCTGTTTTTCAGAATACATGCGGCATGTCTACATCCATCACCCCACGGCTTCATCATACTCTACTCCCTAGCATTGCATTGTACCTTATTCAACAAATAACAGCGAGGGATGATGATTACCCTCGAATAATAAAGCAAACAGTAAATGAATGATTCATGCGCAAAGTTACACCACAGAATTCAGCTAGGAAAGCTCATCAGCTAGTACATACACCACTATGAATTTAATGAGTATAAGGTGCCTGGTATAAAGGACATTGAAGCTTCTCGTAGCAGGTAGAACTGTGTGAGTGCTTTATGAGAGCGTATAAAAATGCTCATTAAGGAAAATGTTCTCAGTATGGGGTTGAGTAACAGAACACAGGCTGCAGGATGCTGCGGCCTGTTGACGTGTTTTGTTCTGGTGGAATGTTACAAAGTAAGCGGCAGTACTGGATCAGAATATGTTCAAGAATTTATATAATCTAGAGTATAATGCTGGCAGCTGTGTCTTACTACATATAACGTCTTCTGATGTGGCTACTGTAAAGTCTAACTGATCTGCTAATCTGTCTGACTAAAATTTAGTTGGGAAGTATAGTGGAAATTATGCAAGTTGCTATTTAGACTTCAGATGTACACAGATCAACCATAACATTAAACCGCCTCCTTGTTTCTACACACATTGTCCATTTTATCAGCTCCACTTACCATATAGAAGCACTTTGTAGTTCTATAATTACTGACAGTAGTCCATCTGTTTCTCTGCATACTTTGTTAGCCCCCTTTCATGCAGTTCTTCAATGGTCAGGACTCTCCCAGGACCACTACAGAGAAGGTATTATTTGGGTGGTGGATCATTCTCAGCATTGCAGTGACAATGACCTGGTGGTGGAGTGTTAGTGTGTGTTGTGCTCGTATGAGTGGATATACACCTAACTGTCCCTGCTGGACTGAGAATAGTCCACCAACTAAAAATATATCAAGCCAACAGCGCCCCATGGGCAGCGTCCTGTGACCACTGATGAAGGTCTAGAAGATGACCAACTCAAACAGCAGCAATAGATGAGCGATCGTCTTTGACTTTACATCTACAAGGTGGACCAACTAGGTAGGAGTGTCTAATAGAGTGGACAGTGAGTGTCTGATCCACTCATACCAGCACAACACACACTTACACACCACCACCATGTCAGTGTGACTGCAGTGCTGAGAATGATCCACCACTTAAATAATACCTGCTCTGTGGGGGTCTTGACCATTGAAGAACAGAGTAAAAGCAGGTTAAAAAAGTATGCAGAGAAACAGATGGACTACAGTCAGTAATTGTAGAACTGCTCATAAAGTGCTCCTATATGGTAAGTGGAGCTGATAAATTAGACAGAGAGTGTAAAAACAAGGTGGTTTTAATGTTATGGCTGATCAGTGTAAAGTTAAACTTTGCTCAACTGTTTCGCGTGACAAGCTCTGCCCACTTTACGATGCTAATATTTGTTCCGCCTTGTGGCACCAGACATCTCCAGCTCTAACTGCAAATGAATGACAGTTTGTCGCTTTGTCGTGTCGCATCGCCGTTGGTTTGAACGTACGGTAAAAATGCAATTGGTTGTCACAATCAGACACTTGGAAAACAGTCAAGATATGAAACCTAGAACAAACCAAGGACAGCAATAAAATGGGGGTCTGAAAAACAGGGGCGACACATCAGTCCAGGGCGGCTCTGTCGACTGTAAAGGAACTAATACTGATACAGTAAAGTTACAGACAGGTTGTTGTAACTGCAATATTTTATGTTAACAGTCAAGTTTATGTCAGTAAATTATACATATAAAAAAGGGAATGATACAAATGCTGCTCAGACAAAAATCATGGCAGTGAAAGTTCTCCTCCAAGTATGTTCAGCTGCCCAGTAACATTGTTCATTTAGCAGAAGCCTTTATCCAAACCGACCTACAGTACTGTGACATTATACAGTGGGCCTTTCTCAAAAGCCCAACAGCAGCAAACTGGCAGCGATAGGGCTTGAACCAAGAACTTTCTGATTACTTGTCCACTACCTTAACCGCTAGGCTACAACTGCCCAAAAACAGCCAAAATTGGTAGCTGAGCCTGACCTAAAAGGCAAAAGTAAAACAGCACGCCCTTAAATGTGTCTAACTGACAGATGTGGATCAAGCTCCAATCGCACGACATGTTGGGAAGGCAGAGCTGGGACTAGAATCCTACTTTACAGAGAGCTCAGTGTCCCTCGTTTTCCTCGATCTCAGCCTCCTTGATGATGGCAATTACCAGACAGATGAGTAGCATTTCTCTGGCTGAGAGTCATGGGGATTAACCTGGAGGGCAGGGGAAAGTCATCCTCCTTTCATCCCGCTATCGAAGAGAACTCATTTAACGAAGCTGGGATTGTCCTTGGTGGTGAAATTGAGGAAAGCAAAAGCAAATCTGGCTTCAAGGCAACGAAGACAAGAGAGAAACTGATGCTAATGATATTGCACACGTTAAAATAATGCAGCTTAATAAAGCAAGGAATTAATGAGCAATTAAGTTAAAGTTGATGGAAATAGTTTGTGAACCCCATTTTCCATAAATTACTCAAGAATGTGGTACTATATCCATAGTAAGTCATAGGGGAAAAGTATTCTTTTGTCTTAACCAGTAGCAAGCATTAAACTTGTCTTGACTCTGAACACAGTAGTAAGCATTCTGAATTCTCCATACATCTCGTATTAGATCTCCTCAAGAAAAATCATGTGAGGAGCCTTTTTGGTGGAGCAGTCATGCTACAGTCTAACACCTTGAGTACTCAAGTTCAGTCTCAGCTGTGCCACTAGCAGGCATGGTCAGCCGGGCAATACAGAAGGTCCAACGTGATATTCATATGTAAGGAATCTCTGGAGGAAATCACTGCTGGCTGGTGTAAAGAAGGCTCCACGTGTTGGAGTAGGCCGGACACTTCTCAGACAGCGAGGGTGTCGTGCATATGGCAGGGGTCATCTGCATAGAAGAAGTGGATATATCCAAGATGGTACAATGCAAACAGGGAATAAATTAGACAGGTTTCTAGAAACCATGACCCAATAATGCAGGAAAAACACTGTACTAAAGTGTCCTGGTTAAACAGATCCAGTTTCACTGGGCACAAGACAGGGCACCAATCCATCAGAGGGCTTCAACAATCCCCTTTAAGTCATTTCAGACATAGCCGATCATGTCTGATCATGTCTAGACACCTGGCTGGCCGATAGCATTGCTGAGGCTCAAACTCGAATCGCAAGGTGTGCCACCCGAGCCCCAGTTTGTGTTATTAGTGAAAAAATCTAGAAATCCTTTTTTTTTTTTTTTAATTGATTATAGGGGAACAAACTAACAAACCAAGAAAAAATAAATAAATTAATAAATTGTATAATTTTTATGCATTTTTTTTCCTAATCTTTAGCACGTCCAATTTTTACTCAATTGCGTTATGCTTTCTCTCTACTGGTGCTGACCCCCACCCCGATTGAGAAGAGCGAGATTGTCACACACCCCCTCCGACACGTGTGCAGTAGCCTAGTGCATATGCCGATCAGCCTTGTGCACAGAGATCCACACCCTGATCAGCATTATTTAACAGAGGTCGTAATTTGCTCAGTTATGAAGCATCCCTATCCGGCTTTATCCTATTCTAAAAACAACAGACAATTGTTGTTCATGTGGCCACCCAGCCCAGCCGGGTGGCAGAGCTGAGATTCGATACGATGATGGACAGGTATTTTACTTCAAATGTATGGCTGTGTTTCTCAGGCCGCAGGAGGAATTGGATATATCCAAGAAGGTACAATGCACACAGGATACATTAGATAGCTTTCTGTAATCCATGACCCAACAAGATCAGCACAAAACTAAGTTAAAAAAATAAAATAAAAATAAACTTTATGACAGTTATTTCACTTCAAATGTACAGCTGTGTTTCTCAGGCCAGGCGATAATTACACCAGCTAACATCTGGATCAACCTGCTCTGGATGAAACTAGATGTGTAAGTCTGTACATATCTTGGTGGAGTGATTATACTGGGCAGGGAGCATCACAGACTGGCAGCAATATCTATTTTCATGAGCCCAGTGCAACATTGACCCGTGCTCCTGCTCCTGCTGTTTGCTCAAATAATTACACAACAGCTGCTCAGCATTACGCACTTAAAGAAAACTCAGAAGTAAGCAGTAAGTATGATATGAGTAAATGTATGTCTGTGTTTGTGCTTTTATTTCTGACTCTTCACTGGGTCTGGCGAGCCTGTTTTTGAGGTTTTGAGCCTGTAAAGTGGTAAATGTGTTTGGCGGAGTGCCTACTGCTATAATAAGCAGTCTTTTTAATTAGAACTAATTCGGGTGAACAGCAGGATGAGATGGCACAGCTGTTGCAAAGACCAGTGTTCCCTTTCCCCCTCTATATTTCAGTTAATAAACAGAAGTACAGATATATTTTTCTGTTTTTTAGTTTCGTTCAATTTCTTGCCTCCTTCGTTTGATACGAGCCAAGTCCAGCATGCAAAGTCTGCTATCATAACAAGAAATGAGCCTTTGCCATGGAGGGCTGCAATTTTATTTGTTTGTTTGTGTTCCAATTTCCTGCAAGCCCTGGCATGTTATCTGTCCGGCAGGCAGGCGGAGGGTCGGGGGTGACAGGGGCCTGTCCGTGACAGCAACTCTGTTTGCATAACTGATTAGGCCCTAATCAAAAGTGAAGCGCCAATTCCAGCTCTTTCAGAGAACGGGAGGGAACGGAGGAGTGGGAGCTAAAAGACAGGGTTATTATGCGTCTCTGAGCAAGCCCGGGCTTGGAAAGACTCTGACCTTGACTACGCCGCATCCTTCAGCTCTCATCAGCGCGGGCGGCATCGGACGGCCCAAATCGCGTTGGAAAAGAGACAAGACAATTCACTCCGCCGAAATAAAGAGGAACGAGCTTCTAATGCGAGATGAAATCAAAACCTACATACAAAGAACGCAAGGCTATATTCTATGGATAGGATACAATGAGGATACGATTATTTAATGGAAGAATACATGGCTGTATCTTCTATTCAGCTGCTGGCTTTTGTTTAACATGTTACTACTCACACATATAGTAGGCGGTAATCTTCTATACCGTATTACTCACCCAAAGAACTGTTGTTTATCAAAAACTACTTATTAAAAGGGTTTAATACAAAGTACAATGCAAAGTGTGTCTGTAAAAGCCCCACTTCCATTTCACTGGAGATTGGCATGAGAGCACGAGTTACAGAATCATGCCCATCTGCCATGCCAATTAAGGCCTGCATTCACTGACTTTTTTTTTATATTTTGTTTTACACATTTCTCCCCTTTTTTCTCCCAAACGCGTCCAACTGCTCGATTGCGTCATGCTTCCTCTCCATTAATGCCGGCCCCGGCTCTGATTGAGGAGAACAAAGCTTACCCACGTGCCCTCCGACACGTGGGCAGCAGCCGTATGCATTTTGTCACCAACACCAGACGAGATCAGCCGTGGACCAGCTCTGTGTACGGAGAGACACACCCTGATCCGCACTCTCTCCCCGTCTCTGTGCAGGTGCCATCAATAAGCCAGCAGAGGTCGTAGTTGCATCAGTCATGAGAGAGTCCCTATCCGGCTCAATACCCCACCCCTATATGACCAACAGGCCAATCGATGTTCATGTGGCCTGCATTCATTGATTTACCTGTTTCTCTTAACTGGCAGTCACCTGTGCTTTGTTTAGTGTAAATCTGCTCCAGGTGGAAAGATGTGTATGTAATCATGGTTTCATCCTGGCTTCTTCTGGCTCCTCTGCCGGCAACACTGTTCGTTTCTGAAACCATGTTGGCGTGCTCGAGCCGGTTCTATTTCCTTATGATGCAGATGCCAGCATTTTCATCTTTTCTTGGAAACCCAGATGGCATGACGGCCCTTTCTGAAAGGGACCCCAAGACTCTGGCTTGTTCTGGGTTTCCTCTCTTCTAAGAACTTGGTAATCGCAGACGGCTGGAGCAGCTTCCTATATAGTGATAACTAGTTTTTATTTCTGCTCTATCCCTTTTCTATCCACTTTCTCCTCCACGGGTTGTGGATGCTTTACGCCTTTCGTTTGTTTCGTCATGGTTCGTGATGCAATTTTCACGGCCGCAAATTAGGTAGGGCCTTAACTAAAGCTAACAAAATGAAAAAATCCTACTAGATTAAAAGTAGCAAAAGCTGCAGACATTTATAAATGTCCACTTTATTTTTCATGCGTAATACAGTGATCTAAGGTCTAGTTGTGGCACTAACAACAGAAAGTAAGCCCTATTTAGCACATTGTGCTGTGTGTATTTGATCCTATTTAAATATCACACACACACACACACACATACACACAAATGATTGAGTCTGTACCCAGATTGTACAAAACATTATTTTAAAATACACACACTCACTCACTCGGTCACTTTCTTAACCGTTTATCCAATCAGGGTCGCGGGGGGTGAGTGGGCTGCTTTTCAATGGGTGCAAGGCACACAGTGACACCCTGGATGGGGCGGCAGTCCATCGCAGGGCAGACACATACACACACCCATAGGGCAATTCAGTGTCTCCAATTAACCTGCCTGCATGTTTTTGGACTTTGGGAGGAAACCGGAGCTAAAGTGAATACCATGATACACAACATAAATTGTGACAATTAATTTATCTGTTTTTCCATCGCTTTATCCTAGGCAGGAAACACCCTGGACAGATAAGAAGTCCCTTACTGGGTAAACACACACACACACAAACACACACACACACACACACTTAAAGTATTTCCAATTAACCTGACTGCATGTCCTTGGACTGTGGGAGGAACCAGAGCTCCCAGAGGAAACCCATGCAAACATGGGGCCAACATGCAAACTCCATTTAGAAAGAACCCAGCCCGCTCCACCTGGGAATCAAACCCAGGACCTTCTGCTGTGAGGCCCTACCCACAAGCCACCGTGCCACCCACAGTGAATCTATGTATTACCATATTGTTCAACATATCTGTAAAATTCAATTGGTACAGAAGATGACATCAATAATATTAAAATTTAAGTGGAAGATATCTGAAAGGTATATGCTAATAATACAACAACTATAGCAGTGCAAATTGAATTTAGATTGGAAGCATTGCAAAGCCACATAAATCCACATACTTAAGCACACCCACACAAACAGTATTTTTCCCCGTGACCTGCTCAATATTCAGTCACCTTTGAAGATTAGCAGAAGTGTCTTGAAAAATATTACCTTCCATCTATTCAACAGTCAATCTGAACCTTCGCCACGGCCGAGCTTCTGCTAAATCCCCAGTTCCTACATCCCGTCATGAAAAAGCTCATTCACCCAGTAAGTTTAACATCAAGGTCATTGACAATGTGTGAAATGGGTGAGATAGGGACCTTCATTCTGAGTGGCACGGCAAAGATAATTTCACAAGGAAAGACGCGGGATTAAACGGAAGCAAAAAGTCTCTCTTTCCTAGCTAGAGAACGGCAGGCGACGTTGGCGCTGCCCACTGTCTGGTGAGTCATCAGCCAGCGCTACGAGTCAGAACTGAAAGGCAGTGCAGAACCGATCCATGGGGTCAATATTTCCCTCTAAAAATACACAATCACAAATCAATACAGGACAGCACTGAAACATCTACACCAACTTGAATAAAGCGATATTTTAGCATTACACCTTCTGAAGTTCATGTAACGTTCAATTTTGTAGTGATAATTTTTAGAAGGAATAAAATTAAGACTCCAGTTCTTTTCTGATAGCTGTGCAGACCAAATCTGAGCTCAGGCTTAGCTGGACAAAAAAGGCTTAAAGCTAGGAGGCTAGAATTGCATGAAAAATAGAAAGGACTTTGCACGTTTTAATTCCCAACTCCAGGCTTAGTCACAGCAGAGCTTTCTCAAGAGCCTGCCAATTCATTCTTGCTCATTATCTTTCCTTTCTCATTCATCTATCCAGCACAGCTTTGGTACATTCCGGCTTTGCGCCACATGGACTTCTTCAAGGGTTCAAGGTTAAGCTTGAGGTTTTTAAACTATAAAGTCATGTCTAAGTGAATTCATACATATATGATTTTAAATAATATTGTCACACACCTACCTCTAAATCATTAAATTCAAGTGTTTCGTTCAGTTCCATAGTCACATGTGTATGGAATCAAGCACCTAGCCATGCAGTCTACTTTTTAACTCCTTCCCAGACCCTGACGTACTGCCCCACCTACTGGGGAAGCACAGAGAAAGCTGCACACTACACACTAGGGCTGGGCGGTATATCGCAAATATCGATATATTTGATATTACTTTTTACACAATGTTGAAAATGACCATATTCGATATATCGAGTACGCGTAGAATACACAGATTACCATTTGAGAACAGAGCATGGAACGCTTTCCTTCGCGTATGAGCAAAGGGGGCGTGTGCACGCACACAAAGGGAAACTGAATCACTGAGTCAACGAGTCAGAAACGACTCTTTTCAAACGAATTATTCATTGGAATCGAATCAGGGAGCTGTGCTCTTATCTGTGGTAAAGATTCATTCGTTTTGCTCACTTTGTTTCAGTTCATTTGTTGAAGAGATTCAGATGTATAAACCAATCAGAGCTTCCGAATTCAGATTTTGGGCGGAATTTTTATCTCTCTCTTCATTGGTTGTTGTATAAGTTACAGCTTAGTGAACGAATTACCAGTTTCAGCTTTATGCCGCGAAAGCCGAGAAAATAAGTTAATCTACGACGGTTTTCATTAGTTAGGTGGATAAACACAGTTAAATATGGATTTTTATATGGAAATATTCTGGAAACATACAAGATGGCCTCCAAGAAGAAAAAAAGTGGATTATATCCCTAATGAAACAACACACAAATATAGGATATATGCTCTCAATTTGAAGAGGAGAAGCTCAGGTAAGCAGCGGTTATGATTTTATGCTGCTGTGTGGTTGATCTGGGTCGCGGTTCTGCTGTGTACCGTGCGCTTTCATTTTGCAATGATAGCAAAGCATTATCAAATATTGAACTTTTTCGGGATTTTTTGATGCTCATTTATTTGAAGTAAAATGGACAGCATAATTGTGATTGTGTGATTCTGCTGGTTTGTTTGATATAAATATTTTTTTCCCCCAATTTTCTCCCCTAATCTAGTCGTGTCCAATTACCCTGATTGCGTCCTCTATACTGATTCGACCCTTCACCGCTGACTGAGGACGCCTTACAACTGACATACGCCCCCTCCGGCACGTACAGTCAGTACAGACTGCATTTTTCACCTGCACGAGTCGAATTCATACACCAACGAGCACTGTGTACGGAGGGCCACACCCCCATCAGCATTTTTCCTTAGCCCTGCGCAGGCGCCATCAGTCAGCCAGCAGGGGCCGCAGTTACCCCTAACCCTGAACAACAGCCCGTTGTTAATGCTGCCGCCCAGCCTAGTCGGAAGGCAGAGCTGAGATTTGATACGATGTATTCGAAACCCCAACTCTGGTGCGCTATGTGTTTATACGGGCAGTGGCCTGCCATTGTACTTTAAGTTTACATTACATTGTATAGTATAGTAGTATCGCCACTTCTCAAAAGCATATCGAGATCATGTTGCACAGCCCTACTACACACACACCTGCCAACAGGTGAGGGACAGTGGGTGACCTTTCACACACACACAAGGTTTCAAGGTTTCTTTCTGTAATTTTAAGGGAGTTTTTTCTTCCCACTGTCACCCTCGGCTTGCTCAACAGGGTTTTTTGGTCTGTCGGTCCTGGATTCTGTGAAGTTGCTTTGAGACAATGTATATTAAAAAAAGCGCTATACAAATAAATTTGACTTGACTTGACACACACACTACAAAGTTTTACTCTCATTACTACCCACATGAAATATTACTGTCACTGTTACCATTTTATTGTTGTCACTATTCGCACTGCTTTTTTCTGTTTTGTATATATTGCACTATTTTTTCTTTTTCTTACAACTGTGACTAAGCTTTGGTTGAAAAATCCACACAGACACACTACAAAATCTCGTAGACAGCTTTCCCAAAAGAGTGGAAAGCTGTCTACAAGTCCATGTTCATGCCGCACAGCACACGTGGGTCATGAGGACACCAATTCAATTCTCACATTCAGTCACTGTGTTTCACATGTTTTTCATGTGTCTTCATCGGTTTCTTCTGGATACTCTATTTTCCTCCTACCCCCCAAAGACATACAAAAGTTAAACTGACACTCTAAATTGCCTCTACACAGAAGTGTGTGAATTCATTTGTGAGTGTGTGTTGCCCTGCTATGGATGACACCATGAATGATTTCCTTGTACTGTGTTTGGTGGTTAATCAAAATTAAGTTTACTACACCTGACACTGTAAATAAACTTAATTTCTGAGGTGGTACAGTGAAGCAGCTGGTACAGTGGGTGGTGCACAGCAACAGAGGTCCTTGAGGTTTGATCTACACCACTAGTTCAATTTTGCATGTCCAGCTTTGTCAACTCGACATTCGATTATTAATCTCAGTTGTCATATGTGAAGTATGTACTGTAAATGAATGACAGACATTTACATATTGTGTTTCAATGATTCAGTCACAGAAAATTTGCAAAAAATATTGCAATCCCAAAACTGCCATGGCGTACACTTTATAGCCAAAAGTATTTGGACACCTCACCATGAGCTTGTTAGACACCTAATTTCAAAATCAAATGATATTATAGTAAAATAGAGTCACCTCTAACAACAGCCACTTATCGGAGAAGACTCAGAGGGAATTTCTGCCCTACCATTCATATGGCTGGACAGTAATGTTAGTCAAGAAAGCCTTAAATGATGTTCCAGTTTATTACAAAGCTGTTCAGTGGGATTCTGTGCAGGCTACTGGAGTGCCACAGGGGCACAGTAATGCTGGAACAGGAAGACCTTTCCTAAACTGTTGCTCCAAAGCTGAATGCATATAATATCCTTTATATAATTAATTTATTACACCTGTTAGCAGTTGTTGTGACTGAAACACATGAATTCAATCATAAGGGGTGTTCCAATACTTTTGTCCTTATAGTGTACAGAAAGGTTTGAGAGTTTACAGAACTTTACTTGTATTTTTTACATGTATCTGTAGGCTGTGTATGTACACAAAACATCAATTTTACTCACCAGCAATTACACATTTAGATAGAAATAAGGTTCTGATTAGTAAAATCTGAATTCAGAACAAAAAATAAATAAATAAATAAAAATATAATAAAATTTAACAACAACTAACAACTGCTAACAGGTGTAAAAAAGTAATAATAAATAAATAAATAAAATAAAAACAATATGACAAGTTACAAATTGATTTTTCTTATGTTTGTCATATTTTAATTAATCTATTTTCTTTAAAATTTTATTTATGCATTTTCTCCCAATTTAGCATAATGAATTTGTCTTCCGCTGCTGGGGGATCCCTGACTGCAGTCGAGGTGGGTATATTGCTGCTCACGCCTCCTCCGACCCGCACGCAGCCCTTAGCGCAACCCTTTTTAACCCATGCACTCTGCACAGGCGCCTCTCTATCTGCCAATTAGGGTCCTTATGCAGCATTTGAAGACCCCACCCACATATTACGGTCATCCCACCCTAGCAGAAACGTGTCTGCTGCAGGCACTGCCAATTATGCCCGCTAGATGGCGCCCAGCCGACCGGTGGCAACGCAGAGTTTCGAACCGAGTTTCGAACCGAGTTTCGAATCTTGGCGCTGGTGTGCTAGTGGAATATCCCGCTGGGCGCCTTAATGAATCTATTTTTAAAAGATAAATTGTAGGTATTGTAGGTGTTGTGATACATATGTGACACAAATCCATGAATATTTTGTGCTAGATACTGAGCTAGATCATAGATGCCACAAAATATTTATCTCTACATTAACTGGACTGCATTTGCTCAAACAAACTTTGTACATTTAATTTTGACCAGCATATGTGTGTATATTATTCTACTTTGGAAAGCCTTGATAATGATGTTTTTAATTATAATACTTATTTCATTAAGAAAAGCCTCTTTTTTTTAGCAGTTATTTTCATCTTTGGCCTACGTATGCTTGTACATAAGAAAATCCTACACTGTATGTGTTGTTCAGGCAGAACCAACCTGTGTATGTGTTTAAGCTTCTGTTTATTTGCTGTAGCCTACAAATATGCCCCCATAATGGCTTTACGACTCTGTAGAGCTTGAGCAGGACTCCTATATGTGTATGTTTATGTATGTGCTCATCGCAGGGTTCGGCAGGTAAGAAAGTGTGTGGGTTGATGTGTTTGCAGGCCAGCAGGGAGGCCATTACTAGACAACAGCAGGAGACAGAACTCACATAAAGGTCTTAACAAGATAGAACTTACCAGGGAATTGGTAGCTGTAGCTTGGGGCGAAACCAGTGTACCCACGGCCGTACGTCGCTACAATGTTTGGGTAACCTAAAGGGAAAAGAAAAAGCAAATAGTGTGAAAAATCGTATAGACCTCCCGATGCTTTCCTGTTCCACCAATAATTCAGTACAGAAGTAGACGTATGGCCACAAATATACACACACGGCACAATTCAATTGCTCATCCAGCCATAGCAATCCCCCTCCGAACACGCTTCACACTTTCTGATACCCCTGTTTTCTACACACACACACACACACACATACACCTTCCAAATAGCTGAGAGATAACAGATTAGCGAGATGGGGAAGCACACTCCGAGGTAATGAGCAGTGTAAGTATCATAAGAAGTGATGGCTGTTTTCTTCCCTGGAGCTCATCCTCTTTTCCTGTGACGGTGAAAGCGGACGTGTTCAATGCTGTCACCTCTCCCTCTCCCCCCACCTAACTCCGCTGTCATTGATCGATAACCTTTCTTTTATAGCCCGGGCTAATCGATCATGAAGGACACGACAGCGCGAGACAATGGCAAGCTGATAGCCGTGCCAGGACATCTCGGATTAGAGTCTCTCCGAGCCACGGAGCTTCAGCCGCTCGCACGCTAATACCGGCTGAGTCCCACCGACAGGACGGTGGGAAATATGATCGAGCGATTGCGAAAGTCATTCCAAAGTGGAGTGAAAGACGGAACGAGCAGGCTGCAGAGCTAGTCCCGAATTTATCCGCAATCTGTTTTACCCGCTGTTTGCTGAGGCAGAACTTTTAAATGAAGGCGATTTAGGGAGCTACTTAGCTTTCTGGCAAGTCATTTTCTGAAATACCTCGTTGATTCTTTCATGGTGAGAGAAAAAAAAAGCAAATCAGCAGTATTTGCAGGCCTGTCTCTGTTGGAATGAATCCTGGTGGTGCTGTTAAAAAAACACGGGATGAGACCCAACGCACATGCTCAAGCTGTCTTCTTGCCAGCATTGAAAATCGGGTACTGCTTGAGATTCTATGCCCACGGAGTCATTGTTCTCATTATTCCACATTCGCGTTATTACAGCGAGAGCCCAGACGCTAATTATTTGGCAAGTCTTCAGGCACCTCACAAAACAATTTAGGTCTGGTTTACCAAGGTTTTTAGTGTGTACAAACATAAGGAATCTTCATAATAACCGCAAATGGATAAGTACACAAATTTACCAAGTTGCTCAACAGAGGATTGTTTCTTTGAAATGAGCAAAATGTGATTTTATAGCACCTCTACTTAAAGGTACAAAATCGACTGTGGAGTCATTACAAACAGATTTGTTTACCAGCAGTTTATGTATATGCTTAACTAAACCTAAAAGTTATTTCAAGCATACTAACTGTGTGGTTTCATTTATGTAAAGGAAAGGCGGCACATAACCTGATGTGCAATTTTCACAATATGGCTATTGTGCCGGCAATCGCACTACAAGAAGGAGACATTTGACAGGTTTTTGTAAACTTGTCAACATGTTTTCACATATCAGAGACCAAATTAAAAAGTTATATCGAATATCCCATGTGTGGTTGAAAAGATTTATTTTTTCCAATTTATTTATGCATTTTCTCCCTTTTTCTCGCAATTTAGTGCAGCCAGTTAGTATTCCGCTGTTGGGGATCCCGATTGCATTAGAGGAGGGTATATTTTGCCTGCTCTACGCCCCCTGCGACACGTGCACAGTCCCACAACCCCTTCTTTTTCGCACATGAGGCTCATCCACTTCTGCACAGGCGCCTCGGTCTGCTGACCCCACTCACTTAGTCTGATCTTTTTGCACCCAGCAGACTCGGTGGCCAATTATTTATTAGTTTTTTTTATGCAATTTTTGTCTTCCGCTGCTGAGAGATACCAGATTGCATCCAAGGAAAGCACGTCGCTGTACACGCCTCTTCCGACACGTGTACAGCCCTCCTCTTCTCGCCCCTGCATTCTGCACAGGCTTCTCTTCTGCCAATCAGGGTCCTTACACAGAGTATGAAGACCCACCCACCCACACATAGTCCGGCCCCCAATAAGGATCTGCTGCAGGCACTGGCAATTATGTCCAGCCGACCGGTGGCAACACCGAGTTTCGAACCGAGGAGTTCAGAAACTCGGTGCTGGTGTGCGAGCGGAATATTCCGCTGCGCCACCTTTTGTCTGCTGCAGGCCGGTAGCACAGCTGAGATTCTCCCCGTGTCTGCGTGGGTTTCCTCCCACAGTCCAAAAACATGCAGTCAAGTAAATTGGAGACACTGAATTGCCCTACAGGTGAATATCTGTGCATGGGTGTCTGCCTTGCGATGGACTGGCGCCCCGTCCAGGGTGTTACTGTGTGCCTTGCACCCATTGAAAAGCTGGGATAGGCTCCAGCACCCCTCCGTGACCCTAATTGGATAAGCGGTTAAGAAAGTAAGTGAGTGAGTTTAGTCTTGATTGTGTTATGACTGGTTACTTCTGCACCAATAATCTAATTTGTCATTATAATCAGCAATTAAGCAGATCATTTATGGCCTGTTTATTATTTCTTTACAGTATTTATGCTCTGCTTCCTACCACATTGGCTGAATAACAACCACTATGAGATCGGTTCTCTCAGCTTTGATCAAACAAGTGCAGTCCTTCTTAGCTTCTTAGCTAATTATGTCCAATATGTCCACTATATGTGCGTGCCATCAATTACACTGCATATGCAAAATATCTAGTATTTTTGTAAATCAGTGCTTCTATAAGAGTGGAAATCCCAGCTATCTATGCAGATGTGACCCAGGCTGCAACATCATTTATTCATTCATTTATTTATTTGGATAAAATGCATTTCCAGCCATAAATACCAAGTCGTTTTGAGCAGTACAAACATACAGCAGATTAATTTAGCTTGACAGTGGCAAGTCTGATGGGAAAGGCTCAGGGGAAAAAATAGATCCTGTCAAAGTTCTATTAGAGTGGTCCAGCATTTTAGTAAAAGCTTAACAGAACTTGCTTTTACAGAGTCTTTCATCTTTTCTAAGTATTTTTGAAAAGAATATTCGTCACTCGCTGAGTGCTATGCGATCATTTATTTACAGTGGAGACATCACAGACCACGAATTGAAGAGTAAGAGAAAGCTTGAACAAATAGATGCATCTGTAAATACATTAAACACTCCTGGCTGAATGTAAAAGGCCCACCTTACCAACATTCTGGGTGCAGTGTTAATTTAGTTGACGAATGATTTTCGTCATAGTTTTCGTCAACGAACCTTTTTTTCATGACAAAAACGAGACGATAACTAAATAGAAACTACATAAAAGGATAAAAACTATGACGAAATGAATCGACACTTTCGTCAACGAATAAAAACGAGACGAAAATGTTTGTAGAAGGTAGGGACAAGTTAGAAAAAGATCCAATCATAACTACTTTAGCGTATGTGGAGAGGCGGGAAAAGCCGGGTAGCCACACTTGCACAAATTTGATCTAAACCCGGGAAGACCAGACTAGCCTGTGAACTGTCTTAACCCATGGAACTAGGTTAACTCCACAATGTCAACAGGGAGAAAGAGGAGAGCCGATATATGGACACATTTACATAATATTCCATAACTGGTTAAAAAATGTTTAATTTTGTGTAAGTGTATATAATGACTTAAATAATTCAAGGGAACTGATGAAAAAGCATTTACATTTTACACCCTTTATATTTTAGTCGACTGAATCAACTGTAGATTTAGTCGACTAAATTCTTATGATAATTAGTCGACTAAAACTAGACTAAAACTAAAACAATTCAGATGACTAAAACTAAATGACATTTTAGTCAAAAGACTATGACTAAGACTAAATCAAAATGTGCTGTCAAAATTAACACTGTCTGGGTGGTTGTGCAATGAGTAGTTAAAGGTGATTCATTCATTCATGGTCTGTTTTACCACCGCTTTATCCTATTCAGGGTCACAGAGGGTCCAATTCACTGGGCGAAAGGCAGGAAACACCCTGGACAGGGCGCCAGTCCAACACAGAGCAAAAAAGTATCCTAATTAATCTGACTGCATGTCCAGCTGTCACTCTCACTGTCACCTCACTGTCACTGCTGGACTGAGAATAGTCCACCAACCAAAAACATCCAGCCAACAGCGCCCTGTGGGCAGCGTCCTGTGACCACTGTTGAAGGTCTAGAAGATGACTCAACAGCAGCAATAGATGAGCGATCGTCTCTGACTTTACATCTACAAGGTGTGGACCAACTAGGTAGGAGTGTCTAATAGAGTGGGCAGTGAGTGGACGCGGTATTTAAAAACTCCATCAGCGCTGCTGTGTCTGATCCACTCATACCAGCACAACACACACTAACACACCATCACCATGTCAGTGTCACTGCAGTGCTGAGAATGATCCACCACCCAAATAATACCTGCTCTGTAGGGGTCCTGTGGGGGTCCTGACCATTGAAGAACAGCATGAAAGGGGGCTAACAAAGCATGCAGAGAAACATATGGACTACAGTCAGTAATTGTAGAACTACAAAGTGCTTTTATATGGTAGGTGGAGCTGATAAAAGTCCAGTCCATCACAGGGCAGACACACAAGTTCACACATATTCTCACATTTAAGGCATTTTTAGTAGCTCCAATTGGCCTCACTGCAGGAGGAAAGCGCCGAAGGAAACCCATGTGGATACAGGGAGAACATGCAAACTCCACAGGTTAGGGCCCCGGCCGTCCGACTGGGGGAATTAAACCCAGGCCTTCTTGCTGTACGATGACCCACTACACCATCGCGGCATGCAAAAGATTTCAAACTTCTTGAGAGTGCTATTGTTGGTACTGTCCTCATTATATTAATAGCAAAACACAAATCCTAGATGCTAACCTTCAAGCTGCATGATCCCGTCATAATCTCGCTGAGAGGTACGAGACTGACTCAGAGACACAAGAAGACAGAACGACAGACCAGGCATGCGAAGAAGACTCATTAAGCTCTGTCGTACAACCGGTGGGTAACCGGTTTCCTGGCAACATGGTAAGTAAAGGCTGTCACCTGATCTGGCCCGCTGGCGTCGGCCTCACCTTCTTATTTGTGTTATTAATATGCATGCTAATGCGCCCATTTTATGGCTCAACAGTTTGGATTCACTTTAAAATCAATTATCCATCTGGTAAAGCCGCACTTCGCACAGGCTGAGATGTGTATTAATTTCAGCAAACATACATGAGGCCTAACACAATAAAGATAAATGGCTCGATTAGGTGTGGTAAACACGAGCGCTCCGAGTGCAGCTCTAATGAGATTTTGGCACATAAGGAATTACAGTTCCTTGAATAATGAGCCTTGTTGATTTTTGTATGCAAATTACCAAAAGGAATGTTTCGCTGTCCTGCTTTTCCAATTTCATTTAGATAAGAGTGGGTTGCAAGTGAATGAACTCGCCTGCTCTTAACTCACTCTGTTTCTTATTGCTTCTCCCACTTCATTCATTTCATCTCCATCGTTTATTTTGTTTGTTCAACACTGGCGCACTGATCTGCTATAACTCCTAATAAGGTCAGGACATGCTTTTTGCAAAGAATTTCATCAACTTCAAATGGAGTCAGTTCATACTGCAGTGTGGATGAAACAGAAAATACGTGACTGGGTGTTAATATCAGACGGGGAGCTTCACCTGGGATCATTAAAAGACCATTAAACATTTAGTGGGGAAATAATAGGAGTCACTGAATAACAGTGGCATACATTGGCTCCGGTTCGTTATCTTAGGTGTTGATGGAAGTTTCTTAAATTTATGGATTTCTCATCCACCACTTTTAATAGGAATTTTGAAACAATGTGCATCGTAAAAATAAAAAAAATAAAAAAAATAATTAAAAAAAATCATCGAAATATCACCATCTAGTTGTTCTATTAAAATTGAACCTTAATTTTTAGGTTTTTCTTTAAACTTGCACAGTGCTTATGTTTTTGTGCAGATAGACAAATAGATAGATATTATTTATCCCAAAGGAAAATATTATTATTATTACTATTATTATTATTATTATTATTCTTAATTTTTGATAGTGGAATTCTCAGGGGTCAGCACAACCGGAGTGCAATGGCTGAGCCTCGCCCTGGGTGAACCACCTTCTTAATCATGGTCTTGCCCCATCAGGTAAGTATCTAAAATAATAATAATAAAAATAATTATAATAATGGCAGGATCATATCCAGAGTTTTACTTCAAATGTGGTCATAAACTTCATGAATGCAAATCGCTATATGAATCAATAAAGTTAAAGTAAAACACGGCCCAGTGGCTGAAGGAGTTCAGCAGTAAGCTACACTGAAGTTGTGTCCTTCTGCTTTTACATTTTTGGCCAGCAGAGGAGGCACAGAGGCACAGATGAATCATGTGTCAGTTCCCTGTGCCTCTATTTTTAGGGAACTTAGCTGGCATCATGCCAGTTTGGGGGTGTCATGTTTTGCTTCAGGACTGGTCATAATTTTTTTGTATTTGTATTAGGTGCTTCAAATTGCTATATACACCGATCAGCCATAACATTAAAACCACCTCCTTGTTTCTACACTTACTGTCCATTTTATCAGCTGTAGTCCATGTTTCACTGCATGCTTTATTAGCCCCCTTTTCATGCTGTTCTTCAATGGTCAGAACTGTCCCAGGACCACTACAGAGCAGGTATTATTTAGGTGGTGGATCATTCCCAGCACTGCAGTGACAATGACATGATGGTGGCGTGTTAGTGTGTGTTGTGCTGGTATGAGTGGATCAGACACAGCAGCGCTGCTGGACTTTTTAAATACCGTGTCCACTCACTGTCCACTCTATTAGACACTCCTACCCAGTTGGTTCACCTTGTAGACGTAAAGTCAGAGACGATCCCTCGTCTATTGCTGCTGTTTGAGTTGGTCATCTTCTAGACCTTCAACAATAGACACAGAATGCTGCACACAGCTGTTGGCTGGATATTTTTGGTTGGTGGACTATTCTCAGTCCAGCAGTGACAGTGAGGTGTTTAAAAACTCCATCAGCACTGCTGTGTCTTATCCACTCATACCAGCACAACCCACACTAACACGCCACCACCATGTCAGTGTCAGTGCCCCAGAGGTGGTGTGATGACCTTTTCAGAGTCGTCCCCATGTATTGGAACCACACTTGCCACAGGCTTTGGCAGTTGATGGTGTGTTCTTAACTGCAAGAATTGTCAATTTTCAATTCTTGCAGGTGCAGCGCTTCACCTTGTGCTTCAGTAGCGAGGCGCAACCCACCCGATTAAACCAAATGTACAAAATATTTTCTCCAATGATTACTAGTGACAAAACACTATATGCGTACACCCCAGATAATTACTAAGTTCAGGTGTTTCAGCCACAATTATTGCTAAGAGGTTTATAAAATACATTTGCTTCAATCTTTAGGAGCAACAGTTTCGAACAAGACGCTTTCCATTTCCAGTGTGTGCCCCTGTGCAAAAAAGCATGGTCCATAAAGACATGGTTTGACCGGTTAATTGTAGCGTAACTCCAGTGGATTGCACAGAGCCTTGACCTTAATCCCATTAAAAACCTTTGAGATGAACTGAAATGATGAAACATCATAATAACATTTTTGGTAGTTAGGTTTAATTTTACGAAGTGGATATGGGTCAAAATAATCATCACAGTGCAAAAAACAATGTGGTTCATTTACAAGAACTTAAACATAATAATAATAAACACATTAATGAAGGAGTGTGACAATACTACATGTGACAGCTTTGAGCCAATCATATCCAACAGGCAAATCCTTATTGGATAGAGATGATGCTTTGTAATGGGTGCTATGCTAATGCTAATGGAAGTTAGATTCCAGCTTACTAGCTGTGCTGTTGTAACCTACAGTGGGGCCAAAAAGTATTTAGTCAGCCACTGATTGTGCAAGTTCTCCTACTTAGAAATATGAGAGAGGTCTGTAATTTGCATCATAGGTACACTTCAACTACAGTATGAGAGACAAAATGAGAAAAATGAGGAAAAAAAAACCCAGGAAATCACATTGTAGGATTTTTAAAGAATTTATTTGTAAATTATGGTGGAAAATAAGTATTTGGTCACCCACAAACAAGCAAGATTTCTGGCTCTCACAGACCTGTAACTTCTTCTGTAAGAAGCTCTTCTGTCCTCCACTCGTTACCTGTATTAATGGCAACAGAAGAGGATTGGGAGAATATCATGTGGTCAGATGAAACCAAAATTGAACTTTTTGGTAAAAACTTAATTTGTCGTGTTTGGAGGAAGAAGAATGCTGAGTTGCATCCCAAGAACACCATACCTACTGTGAAGCATGGGGGTGGAAACATGCTTTGGGGCTGTTTTTCTGCAAAGGGGACAGGACGACTGATCCGTGTTATGGGAAGAATGAACGGGGCCATGTATCGTGAGATTTTAAGCCAAAACCTCCTTCCATCAGTGAGAGCATTGAAGATGGAACGTGGCTGGGTCTTCCAGCATGACAATGATCCCAAACACACCGCTCGGGCAATGATGGAGTGGCTCCGTAAAAAGCATTTCAAGGTCCTGGAGTGGCCTAGCCAGTCTCCAGACCTCAACCCCATAGAAAATTTGTGGAGGGAGTTGAAAGTTCGTGTTGCCCAGCGACAGCCCCAAAACATCACTGCTCTAGAGGAGATCTGCATGGAGGAATGGGCCAAAATACCAGCTACAGTGTGTGCAAACCTGGTGAAGACTTACAGGAAACGTTTGACCTCTGTCATTGCCAACAAAAGTTATGTTACAAAGTTTTGAGTTGAACTTTTGTTATTGACCAAATACTTATTTTCCACCATAATTTACAAATAAATTCTTTAAAAATCCTACAATGTGATTTCCTGGATTTTTTTTTCTCATTTTGTCTCTCATAGTTGAAGTGTAGCTATGATGAAAATTACAGACCTCTCTCATCTTTCTAAGTAGGAGAACTTGCACAATCAGTGGCTGACTAAATACTTTTTGGCCCCACTGTACATTAAGTTATTTTAATGTTATATATTGAAACATTCCATTACTTGTAAAAGATGCTAAAGTTTAAAGGCTGTGTCTGATTGCAATAGATCGACAGTGCACTAAAAAGTACAATTGCTTTTGGTTTGGGACAGCTCTTTAATATGAGGGTGGCACGGTGGCTAAGTGGATAGCACTGTTGCCTCACAGCAAGATGGTCCTGGGTTCGATCCCCAGGTGGGGAGGTTCGGGTCCTTTCTGTGTGGAGTTTGCATGTTCTCCCCGTGTCTACGTGGGTTTACTCCGGGTGCTCCGGTTTCCTCCCACAGTCCAAAGACATGCAAGTGAGGTGAACTGGAGACACAAAATTGTCCATTACTGTGTTTGATATTACCTTGTGAACTAATGAATTTTGTGTAATGAGTAACTACCGTTCCTGTCATGAATGTAACCAAAGTGTAAAATATGATGTTAAAATCCCAATAAACAAACAAACAACAAACTTTAATATGAGCACTCTTTAATAAGAAACTAAAATGTGGGGAGGATCAACAGCTTATATACACTAGGCATAACATTATGACCACTGACAGGTGAAGTGAATAACACTGATTATCTCTTCATTACTGCACCTGTTAGTGGGTGGGATATATTATGCAACAAGTGAACATTTTATCCTCAAAGTTGATGTGTTAGAAGCAGGAAAATGGACAACTGGGTCAGAGCATCTCCAAAACTGCAGCTCTTGTGGGGTGTTCCCGGTTTGCAGTGGTCAGTATCTATTAAAAGTGGTCCAAGGAAGGAACAGTGGTAAACCGACATCAGGGTCATGGGCGGCCAAGGCTCATTGATGCACATGGGGAGCAAAGGCTGGCCCATGTCCAACAGACGAGCTTCTGTAGCTCAAATTGCTGAAGAAGTTAATGCTGGTTCTGATAGAAAGGTTGCGTATGGGGCTGCATAGCCACAGACCAGTCAGGGTGCCCATGCTGACCCCTGTGCACCACCGAAAGCACCAACAGTGGGCACGTGAGCATCAGAACTGGACCACAAAGCGATGGAAGAAGGTGGCCTGGTCTGATGAATCACGCTTTCTTTTACATCACGTGGATGGCCGGGTGCGTGTGCGTCACTTACCTGGGGAACACACGGCACCAGGATGCACTATGGGAGGAACGCAAGGGAGGAGGCAATGTGATGCTTTGGGCAATGTTCTGCTGGGAAACCTTGAGTCCTGCCATTCATGTGCATGTTACTTTATTATGAAGGTTGTCATAATGTTATGCCTGATTGATGTATACACACTAACATGTATTATTCAACAAAAAACTATTTTTTAATAGTATAAAGTTTATAAATAAAGGTTCCTAACTTTTTTTTAATACCTCCATAACAAAGAGACAAAGGCACATTTTTAATGCACTGATTTTTTATTAGTTTAACTGGTGGGTGGCTCGCAGTGGGTCAGCTAAACCACACTGAAATGAGAACTTCAATAAAATCCCCACAATGAAAAACAAAAACATTGTTTACATACAGTAGTTTTGCTGTAGGTACTCTGAGCTTGTCAAACAATATTTCTCTCAAATAAAGTGATTGAATTTCTGTAAAGCAGGTTATGAAATAAAAGTAATAACCTCATCCTATCAGCACAAATAAAGGGTTATACTAACATGGACTAAACCAGGTTGGATAGAAAAGTAGCTGCTGCTTAAATTGTAGATATATTTATTTATTAGGATTTTAACATCATATTTTAGACACTTTGGTTACATTCATGACAGGGCCGGTTCAAGATTCATCAGTTCAAGTCTTTAATGTCAAACACAGTCATGGACAATTTTGTATCTCCAATTCACATGACTTGCATGTTTTTGGACTATGGGTGGAAACTCAAGCAGACACAGGGAATGCACCAGTTTCACTTGGGAATCGAACCCAGGACCTTCTTGCTGTAAGGTGCCTCTGTTCGGGATTCAGACACAGTCTCAAAGTTTAAGTCTAGACTGAAAACATATTTATTTACTCAGGCTTTTGATTCGTTTTTTTCCAGACTAGGTGTGTGGGGTCTGGGGTCTGGGCGGTCTGGTGCTGGCATGTTTTGTCAGATTTGCTGGCGCTGTGTGTTGGCTTCTGGCTGCGTCCAGCTTGTGGACTCTGTGGCCGGAGCTGTCCACCCCGAATATAGACAAAGGCGCAGAGCTTGGGGGTTCTTGGTCATAGAAACTTGTGGTGATCAGGGATGTTGGGTTGCTGTCGTTCTGCCTCTCTTGTCCGATCGCTCAGATTTGATGACTGTGGGGGAGGTGGGCGTTAATGTCCTGTGAAAGCCTTCATGAGCTTGTTACCCGCTCGCTCTTCCATTTAGTTATGCTGTAATAATTAGGGGTGCCGGAGTGTAAAGCTACTCTCTGTAAACCCAGAGGTGGTCCTGATGGAAACCTGTTGACCCCCCCAAGGTTAAGGAATGAAGTCGAGACTGCCGTGCCAACAATGCTGCTCCTGCCAGATGTGACGGAAACCTGGCGTGTTTGCACCAAGAATGTCAAGAACTCACTACAGACTTTATCACAGACTGGACTGAATAATAACTCCAATTATTTTTGCTAGTTATAACTTTTAGTTCATTTTAATTTTGTGTTATGTATGATTTGTGTAAATCCTATTTAATCAAATTATTCTCCAGGCCACCCAAGAAGGATGGGGGTCCCTGCTGAGCCTCAAGGTTCCTCTCAAGGTTTCTTTCTGTAATTTTAAGGGAGTTTTTCCTTGCCACTGTCGCCCTCGGCTTGCTTAACAGGGGTTTTGGTCTGTTGGTCCTGTATTCTGTAAAGTTGCTTTGAGACAATGTCTATTATAAACAGTGCTATACAAATAAATTTGACTTGACTACCCACTGAGCCAACATGCTGCCCCTCAAATAGGAGAATTGGTGAAAAGGTGTGGAGCTAACTTGTAGAACTATGTTATTAGCTCGCTCAAATTGCTTCACAGTAACTGGCTGGTATTTTCTTAAAGTAAGAATGTTAACATAGAAAAGTTCACACTAGGTGTCTCACCTTTAATTGTCACTTGGTGAGAAAACCCTGCAGTTTTGCACCCTTTTGGATTTTCTTTTGCTTTAATTATTGACTGTTTAGTTTAATTTAATTATTGACTGTTTTACCACCGCTTTATCTTAATTAAGGGTCGCGGTTGGTACAATTCACTGGGCAAAAGGCAGGAAACACCTCGGACAGGTCACTAGTCCATGACAGGAAGCACACACACAGACACACACCAAACCTAGGGTTTAACCTCCAGTTAACCTCACTGCATGTCTTTGGACTGTTGGAGAAAACCCACATAGACACAGTGAAAACATGCAAACTCTACACGGGAATTGAACCCAGGACCTTATTGCTATGAAGCAACAGTGCTACCCACCAAGCAACTGTGCCGCCCGGAAAGCCCGGGTCTGTCATGGTATGGGGCTGTGTCAGTGCCCTTGGCAAAGGTCATTTACACTTCTGTGATGGCAGCATTAATGCAGAAAAGTACACTGAGATCTTAGAGCAACATGTGCTGCCTTCAAGACGTCATCTTTTCCATGGACGTCCATGCATTTTCCAACAAGACAATGCAAAACCACATGCTGCACACATTACAAAGGCATGGCTGCGGATGAAGAGGGTACAGGTACTGGACTGGCCTGCCTGCAGTCCTGACCTGTCCCCAATAGAGAATGTGTGGAGAATTTTGAAACGAAAAATGCGACGTCGACGACCCCGTACTGTTGCACATCTTAAGGCAAGTTTGCAGGAAGAATGGGACAAAATAAAAGCTGAAACACTAAATCACTTGGTATCCTCGGTGCCAAAACATCTTTTAAGTGTGGTGAAAAGGAATGGCAACCTTACAAAGTGGTAAATGCTTTACTGTCCCAACTTTTTTTGGAATGTGTTGCAGATCTGAAATGCAGGAATGGATGTTTATTAATAAATGAAATGAAGTTAAGCAGATAAAACATGAAATATCTCCGGTTCATCCTGTCTGCAATCAAATAAAGGTCAAAGTAAATGTAAGAAACTCTTTTTTATTATTTGCATTTTCCATACTGTCCTAAATTTTTCTGATTTGGGGTTGTACAGTATATTATAAACATGTATATTTAAAAAATAATAAAAAAAAACACTATAAAAGCCAATGTAAAGAGTTGATGTAAATTAATTGTATTATGATAATGATTTATTTGGATGCTGTAATTTCTTTAGCTATATTTTCAGAAATCAATACTGATTAAACTTTACTGACAGAAAAGTTGGGACAGTAAAGCACTTTACTGTTCTTGTAAATATTATCTGTATATTGCTTGTATATAGTCTAATAGTTTGTATATTTTTGTGTTTAATGTCTAATGCATACATTGCTTGTATACTGTATTAATACTAGAGAGATACCATGAGCCGGAACCAAATTCCTTGTGTGTATCCACATACTTGGCCAATAAATCTGATTCTGATGTATAGAAAATGTACTTATGGAACAACCGATGTTAATTTTCCTGCTTTCCAAGCCATTAATCACACCGAATTCCATTTAAAATCAAGTAATTTCACCTTGTGGAAATCCACAAAAAAAATTCAAAGCTGCAGCTTAACAGTAGGTAATGAAAACAAATTAATTACTATTGTATTTAGCTTTTATTTAAAAAAAATGTTTTAAAAATCATTTTCAGTTTCTTTTTGACACAAGTGGACACAATGGAACCAAAAAATAATAATTTCATGCCCTCATTTTACATAAGTTAAATGTTCCTCTATATCGAGTGCAGGGGCAGCAAGATTTGCCCTGTTGGGTTTGGGTTTGAGATGGTGTGAATGACCATAGCAGCGCTCGCTGAATATCGATAACATATTTCACACCGGCAAGGGTGAGAATGCTTCATCAAGCCAAATTACGAATGGGACGACCTCTCCTCCAGCTTCCCCCATTAGCCGGAGTTCACATTCTGCACCGAGCATCAAACGATTTATTTGCTTCAGTTACTTTCAGCAGCCGATCAATCTCATAGTCATTATCTCTTGTCACTGGAGCTGGATGGAGCAAAAAAGCTGCCGGAGGGGGGGAAGAAAAAAAGGGGAGGCTGGTTCACGTCTGCAGCTGCATGTCGGGTCCTCGGAACAAACGTCAAATCTGCGGGAAAGGAGCCGAGACGAGCTGAGCGGATGTCGTGAGGGTGGCTGTGTGTGACGGGTTTGAAAGAGAGCAAGAAGGAGAGCGGGACCACACATGTGGGATCACGTTTCCCCAGTGTTCCTAAAAAGAGGCTCCTATCAGAAATACTGAGGGATTTCAAACTGGCCTGGCAGTGTGATGGTAGAGATGCCAGCTGAGTAAAGCATTATCAACTCAAAAGCAATTCCAGTGGAAGCATGCCAGTTCTGTCTCTGAGGAGAACTTCTATTACAATGCTGCCTTATTCAGTCTGTCTATTCTATTCATGCATATATTGTCTGTTTTACCACCAATTTATCCTATTTACGGTCACAGTGGGTCTGATTCACTGGGCGAAAGGCAGGAAACACCCAGGACAGGTCGCCAGTTCATCACAGAGCGAACACACACACAAAGACACAGGGAGAACAAGCAAACTCCACACAGACCCAAACTGCTCCATCTAGGAATCAAACCCAGGACCTTCTTGCTGTGAGGTGAGAACCCACCTAGACACTGTGCCACCCCCTGTCTATTTTAGCACTGTGGAATACAGGTTATTTTGGGTTTCTAGTCTTGTTGAAATACGTTCTTTGACATTATTAAAAAGAAACTGTCATTTTACAGCTGTTTGAAAGGATCTTTCATTCCACATAGGTTTCATATATAATATTAAAATATTTAGATCATATTTGGATCAGACACAGCAGTGCTTCTGGAGTTTTTAAACACCTCACTGTCACTGCTGGACTGAGAATAGTCCACCAACCAAAAATATATCCAGCCAACAGCACCCCGTGGGCGATGAGCGACCGTCTCTGACTTTACATCTACAAGGTGGACCAACTAGGTAGGAGTGTCTAATAGAGTGGACAGTGAGTGGACATAATATTTAAAAACTCCAGTAGCGCTGCTGTGTCTGATCCACTCATACCAGCACAACACACACTAACACACCACCACCATGTCATTGTCACTGCAGTGCTGAGAATGATCCACCACCCAAATAATACCTGCTCTGTGGTGGTCCTGTGGGGCTCCTGACCATTGAAGAACAGTAAGAAATGGGGCTAACAAAGCATGCAGAGAAACAGATGGACTACAGTCAGTAATTGTAGAACTACAAAGTGCTCCTATATGGTAAGTGGAGCTGATAAAATGGACAATGAGTGTAGAAACAAGGAGGTGGTTATGTTATGGCTGATCGGTGTACATCTGTACTTTACAATGTAATTCTTTTCCATATATCCTAGGTGGTTTGAAAGCTGGGACACAGAGAGGGTTAAGGCCTTGCTCAATAGACCAATGGTAGCTACATTGGCAGAGCTAGATTCAGACACACCACCTTTCAATTGGTAGCCCAAGGCTCTACCAACTAGGCTGCCACTGTTCTGTATCATGACGCTCTGAGATTTATGAATGCTTAACTGGATTTTGGAAGATTACTCTTGGGTGGCACGGTGGCTCAGTGGGTAGCACTGTCGCCTTACAGCAAGAAGGTCTCCAAGAAGGTCTCCACAGCAAGGGGGTTAGATCCCCAGGCGGGGCGGTCTGGGTCCTTTCTGTGTGGAGTTTGCACGTTCTCCCCGTGTCTGTGTGAGTTTCCTCCCACAGTCCAAAAACATGCAGTCAGGTTAATTGGAGACACTGAATTGCCCTATAGGTGAATGTGTGTGTGTATGTGTGTGTGCCCTGCGATGGACTGGTGCCCTGTTCAGGGTGTTACTTTGTGCCTTCGCCCATTAAAAAGCTGAGATAGGCTCCAGCACCCTGCCACGACCCTGATTGGATAAGCGGTAAAGAAAGTAAGTGAGATTATTCTTGGCTGCTCCCGTATTTAGAGGTCTGGATTTTAACCTATAACCTATGGTCTGCATACCAGACTTGGCACAGTTTTTATCCCGAATGTTCTTCCAGACTTAACCCTGGTATGTAAATATAACAATATAATAATAAGCTTAATCCAACATAAACATTAGAATATAGCATTAGAATGTTCATGGTTGATACACTATATGACCATAGAATTTGGACACCTGTCCAATGAGCTTGTTGGACATTTAAAAAACAAGTGATATTAAAATATTGTGATTTTATGTGACCTTTTCAGCTATAACAACAGCCACTATTGTGTAAAATATGAAGTATGTCTTTATGAAGAGCATTTATATGGCTGGGCACTGATGTTGGTCAAGAAAGCTTCAACTGATGCTGATCCAAACCTGTTCAATGGTGCTCTGTGCAGGCCACTGGAATTTCTTCAAACCAAGCTTATCATTATGTATTTATAGACTTTGCTTTGAATAGGAAATGACTTCAATAAAAACAGGGAGTGTCCCTAAAGTAAAGATAGAAAAAAGGTCTTCTTACTTAGCATGCCCATTCCTAACATGAAGGCGTCCATGGTGTAGGGCAGACCCCTGGCTCGCCCCCTCGTCCCTGGAGGAAACATCACTTCCTTGGGCTGGGCTTTCTTACATTCTACCTGTGAACAAAGCACACAGTGGTATTTCAGCAAACGTCCAGCTTGACTTTCTCTTTAATGAGACCTTTCGAGTGATAAAAGCATTCTCGTCTACCCTGTCAATCACAGCAACAATAGCTAACCATGGGCGTCTGTGCTTTACATAAAACCTCACACATTTACATTTTCTGCATTTAGCAGATGCTTTTATCCAAAGCGACTTACAGTACATCGTCTATGCTATTCAGGGTTAACGGCATTGTTTAAGGGCCCAACAGTGGCAACCTGGCAGTGGTGGGGTTTAAACTAGCAACCTTCTGCTTACTAGTCCAGTACCTTAACCGCTAGGCTCCAACTACCAGACTGCCAATATCTGCACAATTATATACCCATTAAGACCGTATGCATAGTTATTTGTTTGACATAGTATGTATATTATTATTATCAATATTATGCAAACCTAGTATTCCCATTCTTATGCCTATTATGCTTATTCTTATGCTTATCATTATTATTATTATTATTAGTAAAAATATTGTTATTAGTATTAGTATTATTAATATCCATATTATTCTACAAACTTAGTATTCCCATTCTTCTTCTTCTTCTTATTATTATTATTGTTATTATTATTATTATTATTATTATTTTACAAACTTAGTATTCCCATTCTTATGCTTATTATGCTTATTATTATTATTATTATTACAATTATTATTACGATTATTATTATTACGATTATTATTATTATTATTTTACAAGCTTAGTATTCCTATTTTTAAGCATATTATTATTATTATTATTAGTGTTATTATTACTATTATTATTATTATTATTACTATTATTATTATGCTTATTATTATTATTGTACAAACTTAGTATTCCCATTCTAATTCTCATTATTTTTATTATTATTTTATTATTATTATTATTATTATTATTATTATTATTTTACAAACTTAGTATTCTCATTCTTATGCTTATTATTATTATCATCGTTATTGTTATTATTATTATTATTATTATTATTTTACAAACTTAGTATTCCCATTCTTCTTCTTCTTTTTCTTCTTCTTCTTAGTATTATTATTATTATTATTATTATCATTATTATTATTATTTTACAAGCATAGTATTCCCATTCTTATGCTTATCATTAGTAGTAGTAGTAGTAATATCTATCTATCTATCTGTCTGTCTGTCTGTCTGTCTGTCTGTCTATATGGTGTCTATATGTCTGTCTGTCTATCTGTGACAAGCATGTGTTGGCCTCCAGATTGGTAGCTGAAATGTGATTTGGAAAACTAGCCAGTAAATCAACTGACAGCAAAACGGGGTAAATTGAATTAAATCTGCATAGACTTTTCCAGTCTGTTTATATTTATAGAAGTATTTCTTTCTTTTTGAAAACTGTTTTATCTTCATCAGTGTTGAAATGGTAACCTAGAATCACTTGGTGTCAGACTGGAATAAAACCTTTCCATTGGTTTTATCCATCAACCCAGTATGACAGTGGGTGAGTACAAGATGATAACTACAGATCGACTGCTATGATAAAAAATAACAAAAGAAACAAAGTTGCAATATTTAAAAAAACACTAATGACTCCACAGTGCTAACAGTGAGTTATATGTTCGTTTGTTTGTCAAAACACGCTTTGCAAGTCTTCAGGCAAGAAGTTAGATTTGTTTTCCTTTCACCGCACTGAAACATTCCCGTCTTTTGCTCCGTCTCGCTGTTTTCGTTTGGTCCTCATCACGGAACCAATTCCACCTGAGGCGTTTTTCCCCTCCGACACCCCCTCCCTCGACCTGGGTCCGTCTCTCACGCTCGTTCTCCCGCTGTGCTGACTGACATTTTGCCCTCCTCCTCAATGCGCAGCTAAGTGTCTGAGTGCCAAATGAACACACAACACAATGAGGGTCGGGCCCCGCACATCAAACGCCGGTGGCTCCGAGATGAAGCTCCATTCCTCAACACCGGAATGAAGCTGCCACAGTTCCATAACTCTTGTCTCAGGTACGTTATGTATCAACCCCAAACAAGCACAAACGGTGCTGAACTACTTCTGAATGGAGTTCATAACTCTGGGAGAGCCCTTATTTAACCCCACCGGGGTAATATCACTGGCTGACAGTGTACTCAACATCTCTGGGTAGGAGAGACTGATAAGAGACAGATATATTCAGACGCTGAGATAGCATTTGGTACATGGTTGAACGACTGAAAGTGGCAATCAAAAGCCGTCATGTCCGCCCTTATGAAGCTTTCCGCTCTACAGAGAAGTTATCTTTAGCAGTAAAGTCCACCACGCATGTCCATATCTGAAGCTGCTTCCACAAAGCCTCCAGCTTTCTTTCCCTTTTTATTATTTTATTTTTCCTGAAACAGATTTTAAATATGTCACAATTTGTTCTCCATGCTCTGCTGCTGTCACTGCACTCACTACTCTGCTATTATTCTCCATGTTTCGTAGGTGACAAATCACAACAGACACAGCAATTCTGTTCCAATACCTGCACTGAAGCAAAAACCTTCAATAGTCTTTTCTGGTTTCAGTATATACACTGATCAGCCATAACATTTAAACCACCTCCTTGTTTCTACACTCACTGTCCATTTTATCAGCCCACTTACCATATAGAAGCACTTTGTAGTTTTACAATTACTGACTGAGTGGATAAGACACGGCAGTGCTGATGGAGTGGTGTGGTGGCCCTGTGGGGGTCTTGACCATTGAAGAACAGGGTGAAAGCAGGCTAAAAAAGTATGCAGAGAAACAGACGGACTACAGTCAGTAACTGTAGAACTACAAAGTGCTTCTGTATGGTAAGTGAAGCTGATAAAATTGACAGTGACTGTAATGTTATGGCTGATCAGTGATCACACACACACATATATATATATATACCTATCAGCCACAACATTAAAACCACTTCCTCATCATCTGTTCTGTTGTACTGGTATGAGTGGATCAGACACAGCAGCGCTGCTGGTGTTTTTCAATACCGTGTCCACTCACTGTCCACTCTGTTAGACACTCCTACCTAGTTGGTCCACCTAGTAGATGTAAAGTCAGAGACGATCGCTCATCTATTGCTGCTGTTTGAGTTGGTCATCTTCTAGACCTTCATCAGTGGTCACAGGATGCTGCCCACAGGGAGCTGGTGGCTGGATATATTTTTGGTTGGTGGACTATTCTCAGTCTAGCAGTGACAGTAAGTGAGTCTTATCCACTCATACCAGCACAACACACAGTAACACACCACCACCATGTCAGTGTGACTGCAGTGCTGAGAATGATCCACCACCCAAATAATACCTGCTCTGTAGTGGTCTTGTGGGGGTCCTGACCATTGAAGAACAGCAGTACAGTCAGTAATTGTAAAACTACAAAGTTCTCCTATATGGTAAGTGAAGCTGATAAAATGGACAGTGTGTGCAGAAACAAGGAGGTGATTTTAATGTTATGGCTGATTAGTGTAAATGGAGAAAAATACAAAAAAATATATTATGTCTATGCTGGGAACTTGACAACCCAAAATCCCTGTTATTTAATGTACTAAATTTCAATACAGATTATTCAACATCAAGTCAAACAACTAACATGCCGTCAGACCTCATAATCCTGTTCCAGAACAAGCACGTGAAGTGCCAAAGAAAATACAAAGTGCTTCTCACTTCTATCAGCACAACATGGTGTGATTAAACAAATATTGCGAGAGTTAAAAGAGCGTGGAAGTACACGCATGAGAGAAGTGTGACGCGTGTAATTATGTCAGTGTGCGGTTTCGCTAACAAAGCCTGGAACACTTGGTATGTTGCTAATGGCCGCAGAAAGGCCTCGCTTCCGATCCGCCAGCCGTCAATGGGCCGTTAGGAGCCGTGACTGCTGTTCCACATTATTACATAACTAATTAGCCAACTGGTTGAGGTAGGCCACTGATGAGGTACTTCACTCGTTAATGGAAATATGAGACCCATGGGTAATGACGTGAGAGCTCAGGGCTGAGGAGCAAACATGCTGAAGTGGGGCAGGGGGTGGCAAAGATAATAGAAAGAGAGAAAGGGTTAGGAGGGGCGCTCTGTTGGATTGGTAGTACAGGGTCAGTTTAGGGGGGTAAATATTAATGCTTTATAATATTAGAGACACTACATGGCCATAAAGTGTTAGAATAGCTGGACATCACGTTTATAGACAAAGTAAAGTACATATCCATGCTAAACATTGTATTCAGCAATAATTTGGAGTAAGTCACCCACTTCCTAGCACCTAAAATGGCTTGGAATTTGGGACACAACTGCTAAGATTTATTTCCATTTAGCCACAAGAAAACTGATGAGGTCGGACAATGATCTTAAGCAACTATTTTTTTTATATGTGTGTTTGATCTCGTTTCAGGGTAAATCTACCCACCAACACAATTTACTTTTAAGAAGTATGATTGTCTATTTTTATATGATATAAATTAAGTAATGGGTCATTCCTGGGATTGGGTGCCTTTTGGACCTTAAAACTTTTTGAAAATAAAACACTGTTTTTATTTGTTTTTCATGTTTTATTATGAAAAGGACATGTTATACTTTTCCAAACTAATATTGGTCAAGCTCAAGCACACAAACTGTAGGTTTTATTAAAACATTTTTATTCAGTATCTGACCCAGGATGTCCACCCCTGTTTCGGACAAACGCATAACTGTTGTGTTTTAGCTGCACTTAAGGCCATTCTTTAAAGGATGCACACATAATATCAATATTTCTGCTATTATTGTAACCAAACTGAATAATAAAGCTATATAAATTACACATGCACCTCATATACACTGTGACGTCCACCCTGTTACGTATTAGGTCGTAACAGGATGGACAATAACAGGGTGGACATTCTGACATAAAATTTGCCATTAGCTAGCGAGTGAGCAAGACCATGCTAGCATAAAAATGAATTCAGACAAAGAATTCTCTGCTTTTTTGTATGATTATTTTTTTAAATTATCAAATCGTATAGCTTTTTCTCATAAATCCCATAACAGGGTGGACATGTTATGACTGACCATATAAGACTTTTAGGATAAACCGTGGAAAAAACAAGAAATAACAGGGTGGACAGCAATGTGAGGGATGTGTGAAAAACCCTTATAATCAGCGATAAAATGAAACTCATAAAGAAAAAAAAATCCAGGGTTTAGAGGGACTTAAGTAAACCTTTTAAACAGTATTAAAAGACTGAGATGTTTTCATGTTTAAACCTCATATATCAATCACTAAATCAGAATGTACAGCACTGGGGACATGGGAAAACCTCTGGTATCTAAGAGATAAAAACAGTGTAAAATGTATACAGTAATTGGGGGGGGGGCGGGGGGGTGTTGGAATACATCGTATTTGAAAGTGTTCATTATTTCAGTGAGATGTATTGTCTAAATCAATACATTATTGTACTTAATCAATACAGTGATCAGTACTGGGGACACAAAAGGCACCGAATTGTAGGAATGACCCTAATACATTAAATTCACCTTCTTAGCTGGCAGACCATACATTCTACTACTCTAGAGTCCACTGTGAGTGTCCTTTACACCACATCAGCCAATACTTGCCATTTTGCGTGGTTAATCTCTGTCTCTAAACTGCTGCTTGGCCAATTATTTATTTATTCATTCATTTATTTATTTATTTTTGCATTTTACCCTCCTTTTTCTCCCAATTTAGCATAGTCAATCTGTTGCTGGGGACCCTTAGTGGTGCCCAAGGTAGGGGTGACTTGACTGGCACACACTTCCTCCGATGCGTGCGCAGCCTACTGATCCCTTCTTATACACCCACACCTCGGTGGATTTGCGCGTGTAGCTGGTTTCAGACAAGGAGAGCCACACCCCAACCTCTGCGCTGTGCAGGTGCCCTGGCTAACCACACCTTACACAGCCCCACCCCTCTGTTAAATCCGGTCATTTCCCACCCTAGCAGACTGAAGGCCACTTTTGTCTGCTGCAGGCATTAGCCAATTATGCCTGCTAGAGGGTGCCCAGCCGACCGGTAGCAGAGCCGAGACTCGAACCTGGGAGTTCAGAATCTCTGCGCTGGTGTGCTAGTGACTTATCACGCTGCAGCACCTGAGCACCCTTGCTTGGCCATTTAAAAGTAAATTCAGACTTCTCTTAAATGTTGTGACCAGAGGAGGGTGGATATTCCACTAGCACACCAGTTCTGGGGTTCTGAACTATTCAAGTTTGAATCTCAGCTGTGCTACCAGTCGGCAAAGCGCCCCCATCTGACCATGTGACCATCTAGTCATATAGTGTCTGTGATTAATATAGTAAAAGAAAGGTAGGGAGGGAGGGAGGGAAGGAAGAAAGGATTTGATTTTATTAATCAAAATTTTTGATAAAAAATTGTTTATCACTTAATTATTTACGGTTCTTTGAGATTCAGTGACAGATTTTGCAGAAAGCGCAAGTGAGACTTTCTTACCATCTGCAATGTGAACGTGCAATTTCTTGAGAGCAACAGGAAAACAAGGATAAATATGTTCATTTTTGTCTGCTTTTTGTTAGCTCTAAAATACCATAATAGCCTAGAGAATGCAGAAAATGAATTAAAGAGACCTGACTGGTTTTATTTTGTTTTTTTTACATGTTTAATAAGACTCCACAGGGTAAAATCTCCTAAAAAATGAATAGGTGAATTAAATGCTTTTGGCTTTATATATTTTTTTGCTTTGACACTGTTGCACTCGCTACATTAATATCAAAACAACACACGCTACCATGTAATTACCATCGTAGTTAATGTCATCGTAGAATGAAAATGGACCATTACACAAATAATATTTGGTCAGTGGGGGTCCTGTGGAGGTCCCTAATGATTGATAAATGGGATACAAGGGGAGACAAAGTGCACATTGCAACAAGTGAACAGCAAATTAGTGTCATTTCAACTGAGAAAACAGACATGAGGCGTTTGTATATGTAGTAAATAGTAAAGGTAAGTAAATAACAATGTATACTGAAATAACACCTCTATATGTACCCACAAACCCTGTTGTTAAGGTGTGTTGTTGTGATTATGCAGGTACTTGTTTGTATAATGTGAATCTTTATAGTGTGTACTTTTTACTTTTGATCTATGTAACTATCTATCCATCCATCATCTATCTATCCATCCATCCATCCATCCATCCATCCTCTATCTATCCATCCATCCATCCATCATCTGTCTGTCTGTCTGTCCGTCCGTCCATTATCTATCTATCTATCTATCTATCTATCTATCTATCTATCTATCTATCTATCTATCTATCTATCTATCTATCTATCTAAGGTCAAAGGTCAAGAGAGAAGTTATGGTGAAATACGAATGGCTTATAGCAACAACAGCTCAGCCGTAATGAAACCTTGATCTCACAGATACCCGGGATTGGCTAATGTCTCTCTGACTGTCAGGGACAACAGGGATGCCATCACTCCCAATTGTGCTCTATTAGACCGCCAGTCACGGGTGGCTGTGACATCATTGGGGCTCAAACTGCCAATTTAGCCTTGTGTCACTAGGGAGACTAAAGCTGTTCTTTTATAATAGCTATCGCACACATACCCTATTTAATAGCAAATCTAATTGCTGGCAGGCAGCTCATGTTTAACACTAACTGCCCGGCTTTCCACACATCTATTAACCTATGGATGGAAAAAAAATGATCAGGAGAATGTGGAGCTAAATCTTTACAGTTCAGGCCTGACAGGATAATCGCTGAAGAAAGAGAGTTCAGAAAGTGCACTAATTGTCAGAAAATGAAGGGTACAAGTGCAGGTGTGATGTAATGGAACAAAGAGGGTTATTAGAGTGTGTGTTCTTAGCAGCAAGTTGAAGTGAACAGGGTGAAGTGTGAGACAGGGCAGCAGGGGATCGGTCAGTTTGAGAGAACACACTCATACACATTCAGTCACACATACACACACCTTATTAGTGTGCTGTTAGAAATGGGTCAGATGCAAGCTGTTAATCGGATGCTGTCGATGAAGTGAACTTCTGATGTCAGCTGCAGTAAATCTCCAAGCTAGTTGACTGAAGGTGACAGGTTAAGTGTTAGGCAGGGTTTTTCAAACCCTGGATTGTGACCCACCCAAAAAATGGGTCACAGAGAAAAATATGAATTTTAACTTCCTCCTCCTTCTTGTGGAGGCTTTACGTTACATTTTGTAAACCACAGTGGGACCAGATTGCCATCATTTTCATTAAATATATTTCGTTTGGTGTTTCGTTTTGATGCATTGTGTGTGTTGCCTGGGTCACAGTAAAAATCATGGACAAAATGTGGGTCGTTTGAAAAAAAGTTTGTAAAGGTGTAAGGACGGGCCGCTCCCATATTTAGAAGTGACCACAGTAAATCTGGTCCAGACTTGGAACAGTTTTTGACACAACCATCTTTATTTCATTCAGGCTTGGGTCAGACATTCAGAGCACACCAAGAAGTGCACCTCCCAGTGGCTAGGCTGTTTCAGCCAGTCATTCAATAGACACGAGCTGATAATATCTATAGATGCTCGACCAGCCAGTAGCACCCTATAATATAACTGACCAACCAAACCAAGTCTTCTTGTGTCACAATAGTACCTGTCCACACAAGGTTTTTTTCAACTGCATGGTAAACTCTGCACATGTGGATCTGTTTGATGTTATTACTATTATTATTATTATTTTTACAGAAATGATTTGGATATTTTGCATCATGTTCCAGTATAAAACTCAAACTGCTAATCATCCCACAGGAAATGTATATAATACACTCACATTGTCAAGAAAAGCTTTGAGATACCAACTGTATTTGTATTTATATTATAGTATAAGTTTAGCTAGCCCTTTGCAGCATGAAGACCTGCTGATACAAAACTTGGTGTGTTTAGTATTTTGATGGAATGCTATATGCTTGTTGGATAACGCCGGACAAATGGCCTTTAATTGTTGGTTAAAAGACATTGAAAAAGAAAAAATGCATCCCTTTTTTGTGTGTGTGTCCAGGATGTTTCCTACCTTTCGCCCATTGAATTGGACCCACCGCGACCCTGAATAGGATACAGTGGTGAATACAGTGGTGATAAAAATATACAATGAATTTACAACACATGGATGAATTTCGTATATTTAGTATATATGGATGAATTTTATATATTTATTAAATTCTAAATAAAAAAGCATAGATTTCCACCTTTTTGGACCACTCAAGAAGCTATAAGAGGAAGAACATTTTCATGTGATGATGATGTGAAAGCAGCGGTGCATCAGTGGCTACGTGCTCAACTACTCATATGCTGATGGCTTTAAGAAGGTTGGTATGACGCTGGGAAAAATGCATCAGAAGGTGACTATGTAGAAAAGTAATGTCATTTGTTTTGAAATTCCTAATAAATAGTGGGCGTACTACAATTGAGCTTAGTTTACTTCGCCACAATCATAGTCAATTATGTTTAATTCCTTAAGATAGCCTCAAAACAATTAAAATATGACTATTGGTGCTGTCCTGACATGACTGAACAATAAGCAGGCATGAATGATTATTGTACTTCCATGCTGAACCTAAACCATGCCAGACCTAATTTGCCTCCTAGCATATAAATAAAGCCATTCAGTACATACATAAAATGCTATTTAAAATCTGTCTAAACTACATGTTATATTTAAAGCAGGAGCCATGTACATTTTGCTCCATCATTCACATTTGTCTCTGTTTTGGCAGCAAGCCTCTATAGAGCGACAAGAAAGGCAGCACTTCAAATGCCTTATTCACTCATTCTGCCTCTTTTTCTACTTGAAGAATTGCAGCGCGGCCGAACACCTGCCTGCCTCCCGTTTGAAAACTGGGGACCGAATAATGTCCGACATGAAAAGCACTTAACCAAACGCCATAAATAAACACGCCTCCCTGACAGACAGGTCGCGAATGAAAACACCTTTAGCGGTCCTACCCAGCTCAGACAGTCGATGGTGAGAGGATTCCCAGTGGATGCCCACATGTTTTCAGGAGCTGGGCAAGTAATCTGTCTCATTTCAACTGAAAATTGATTTTATATATCACCCAAGCTCTGTGTCCTCGTGGTGTCCTCGTATTAAAATGAGGGGCGTTGAGAATAAAGCTGTTCTTTCGTTTTGGTTTGACAAATAAAGAAATACTCAATATCCTGACACAGCAGCATCAGTTTGGTATTAGGATACGTAAAGTACACAGTGTGAACTTTATTATTCAAGTAAAAAAAACACACGCTGAACAACAGAGCCGGGATCTCGAATACATCGTAGCGAGTCTCAGCTCTGCCTGCCGGCTGGGCTGAGCAGCCACATGAACAACGAATGGCCTGTTGCTCAGATAAGGGTGGAATTAAGCTGGATAGGGTCTCTCTCATAACTAATGCAATTACGACCTCTGCTGGCTGATTGATGGCGCCCGCACAGAGATGGGAAAACAGTGCTGTTAGGGTGTGTCTCTCCGTACACAGTGCTGATCTGCATTGCACTCGTCAAAGTGTAGGTGAATAAAATGCATACGGCTGCTGCCCACGTGTCGAAGGGGGCCTGGGTTAGCTTCGTTCTCCTCAATCGCGTGACGCAATCGGGCAATTGGACGCGCAAAAAGGCAGAAAAAGGGGAGAAAATGCATAAACAACATATATATATGTTGTCGTGTCTAGGCAGGTTTTTTTTCAGGGAGGGTGATTGGGTGGGCTGAGGTGAAGGTACTATTGATGCAAAAGTGTATATTTTGATTTTAGAGACACCCGATTTAGCGTAGCCAGTTAGTCTTTCACTGCTGGGGATCCCGATTGCGTTTGAGGAAGGTATATTTCCCTGCTCCATGCCCCTTCCGACTCATGCACAGTCCCTCAATTCCTTCTTTTTCGCCTGTGCCTTGGTGAATTCGCACATAAAGCTCATCCACTTCTGCACAGGCGCCACAGTCTACTAATTAGGGTCCTTGCTCAGCATTTAAAGACGCTGGCAACTGTGCCTGCTAGGTGCCATCCAGCGGACTGGTATCAGAGCTAAAATTCGAACCAGGGTGCCATATTGTGGTTATTTCAAAAACACTATAACAGGCGTCATTCTGCATGCAGTACAACCGAATGACATCAACACACAGAGTGTGTGTGCTTGACTGGCCTGCCTGCGGTCCTGATCTGTCTCTTTATAAAAATACATGGTGCATCATGAAGTGGAGAATCAGACAACACCAACTACAGACTGTTGAGGAGCTGAAAAAGTATCATTAGTAGAGAAGGTGATAGAACACAACTCTACACATGCCTCTGTCCTAACTTGAGAGAGAGAGAGAGAGAGAGAGAGCTTTCAAGAACCTTTCAACAGTTTATAATCCATGCACAATGCCAGAGTTTAATAGAGGTGGGTTAAATCACACTAGAATTGGACTGTGGCGCAGTGGACTTACATTCTTTTTTGAAAACTGCTCTTTAATATCTACTAGCTTTACTAGCTTTCACTTAGCTTAGATTTGGTTTGGTGAACACAAGGAGGTGAAGGCAACCATAACATTAAAATAAAAGTTTAATGGAATGCTGTTTTTGATTGTTTATACTGTCTTTATTGTTTATTGTGAGGCAGTCGTAGCCTAGTGGTTAGTAATTGAAAGGTCGCTGGTTTAAGCCCCACCACTGCCAGGTTGCCACTGTTGGGCCCTTAAGCAAGGTCCTTAACCCCCAACTGCTTAGACAATATACTGTAACAGTACTGTAAGTGGCTTTGGATAAAAGCGTCTGCTAAATGCTGAAAATGTAAATGTGTTGTTTTGGGTGTGTCTGTTAGCTCCAGGAAATAAAATTCTAACACATACAATGAAGTTCTTTCCAAATTCCTTCCAATTAGATTGGTGAAAGCCACCATTAAATAGTTAGGTAATGAACAACTTGTAACAGACATGGTTTTAAGCACCATATTGTTGCTGTTTATCAGTTCTTTTGATGTCCATTAGGGGGCACCAGAAAGAAAATGAGTAACTCTTTTCTTGTTAAAGGAAGCAGCCCAAGCAATTTCTGTAAGAAGCTAAAGAGTGTTTGCTGCCCTGCTGCTTGGTGATCAACTTGAGTACCTTGAAGCTCCTTTCCTGAGAAACTTGTATGTTTCATGCTCACATGTAAGTACTGTTAAATACTCTTTGAGTAACCCTGCTACACCAACCCTGCTGCTTGGTGATCAACTTGAGTACCTTGAAGCTCCTTTCCTGAGAAACTTGTATGTTTCATGCTCACATGTAAGTACTGTTAAATACTCTTTGAGTAAAATGGTTACTAATTACATTTTGGATATGATATTGATTAGCAGTGATGCTAATGCAATTTGCTAATCTTCCATGCTAACACACATTGTTAACGATTTGACCTGTGTAGACAATGAGTTCTTTTTTGATACTTAAAAACTGCTGGTTGGATTTTGGTACTGTAACTTTTGTTTTCACACAAGAACTAAATAATACATTTTGGACCATTTCATGGGAATTCTGGGATTATCTTGATACTGGAGTCCTTCTGGTCAGGCTGATCTATCTTTAAATTCTCTACAGAACAAAACACTGGAAAAGGGACATTTATAAATTTTGTTGTGATTTTGCTCATACAATTACACAGTTTGCGTGCATTGGATATCTTGGGAAAGGTTTGTTTATTTAAGAAAGCTGATCACAGGATAAGCAGTGCAGGGAACCCTCCTTAGATTAATTTCTGTGCACCCCTCTAACGAAGTTAGGTTCCAAACGGGCAGAGCACAACCTTACAATCAAACACCTATGGAATTGGAATGCTGACTATAAGCCAGGCCTTATCTATTTAAATCAGTGCTCAACTTCACTAACACTTGTAGTGGAATAGTTGTGTTCCAATGCTTGGGTGTTAGAGCAGTAAAGGAGAAACCAACTGAAATAAACTGGAATGCTGACTGCGAGCCAGGCCTTACTTCCACAAATCGATGCTCAGACTTATTAATAATGGTGGTGCAAAAGCAAATACCCACAGTTCTGTTCCAAGGAGAAACCAATTGGAATTAATCAGGAGGCTGACTGGGAGCCAGGCCTATAGTCTAAATCAAGGCGTAACCTCATTAGTATTTATGGTGGAATAGAAGCAAATACCCACAGTTCTGTTCCAATACTTGGCTGTTAGAGCAGCAAAGGAGAAACCGATTGGAATAAATTGGGAGGCAGACTGTAAGCCAGGCCTTATCTATCTAAATCAATGCTCAGTCTCAACAATGATGGTGGTGCAAAAGCAAATACCCACAGTTCTGTTCCAATGCTTGGCTGTTAGAGCAGCAAAGGAACAACCAACTGGACTAAATTGGGAAGCAGACTGTGAGCCAGGCCTTATCTATTGATCTAAATCAATGCTCAACCTCATTAATAATGGTGGTGGTGCAGCAAAAGCAAATACCCACAGTCTTTTTCCAATACTTGGATGTTACATTATTAAGCTAGAATGGGCGGTAATAGCTCTATAGAGCACTATATTAGGGATCAGAAGGTCACTGGTTCAAGCCCCTAAACATCACTTGTTTGCATTGTATTTAGTAACAAATGTAAGTCGTACAGGAACTACTATACACCGATCAGCCATAACATTAAAACCACCTCCTTGTTTCTACACTCACTGTCCATTTTATCAGCTCCACTTACCATATAGGAGCACTTTGTAGTTCTACAATTACTGACTGTAGTCCATCTGTTTCTCTACATACCTTTTGAACCTGCTTTCACCCTGTTCTTCAATGGTCAGGACCACCACAGAGCAGGTATTATTTAGGTGGTGGATGATTCTTAGCACTGCAGTGACACTGATATGGTGGTGGTGCGTTAGTGTGTGTTGTGCTGGCATGAGTGGATCAGACACAGCAGCGCTGCTGGAGTTTTGAAAAACTGTGTACACTCACTGTCCACTCCTACCTAGTTGGTCCACCTTGTAGATGTTAAGTCAGAGACGATCGCTCATCTTTTGCTGCTGTTTGAGTTGGTCATCTTCTAGACCTTCATCAGTGGTCACAGAACGCTGCCCACGGAGCACTGTTGGCTGGATACTTTTGGTTGGTGGACTATTCTCCACCAGCAGTCCAGCAGTGACAGTGAGGTGTTTAAAAACTCCATCAGCATTACTGTCTTATCCACTCATACCAACACAACACACACTAGCACACCACCACCATGTCATTGTCACTGCAGTGCTGAGAATGATCCACCACCTAAATAATACCTACTCTGTAGTGGTCCTGTGGGGGTCCTGACCATTGAAGAACAGGGTGAAAGGGGGATAACAAAGCATGCAGAAAAACAGATGGACTACAGTCAGTAATTGTAGAACTACAAAGTGCTTCTATATGGTAAACGGAGCTGATAAAATGGACAATGAGTGTAGAAACAAGGAGGTATGATGGAGTAAAATACAGCACCCATGAGAAACAAAGAGAATCAAGAGCAACATTTTCCCCAAGCTATAGTCAGATAATTCCTTACAGCTATATGTATCTACCAGCCTCTTATTTTGCAATATAAGCTATATGACACATTATTCCAACCCCTGAGATTTCCAGCTAGAAGGCATAATAAACCCCAACATAACGATTCAAAGAACCATCACGTTAGCGCTGCACAGCGGTTCCTCTTGCTAATATTAATTTCCAACTCATACATCCACCGTGACCATTACGGCCTTTCCTTTCATCATGGTTCTGTCAACTGAACAGATTCGACATTAGTTGTAGAGGGGTCAAGTGTAACAAGATTCATTCTTTTTTTAGGCAACACCCACAGATAAAACAGATAGACGAAACGAGGGGAAGAAAAAAAATCAAGGCCCCGCTCTTTCTGCCCAGAGGCAGCTTAACTGTAAGACATAATTCATCGCAACTTGAATGAAATTACCTCGGAGACTTGGGGCTGCCGTACATTATTGATACACTTACAGCTCTTCTTTCTGACACAGAAATCTATATTTGCCAACAAAAAGGAAAGCCTGTCAGTCTATTTATGCCTCCCGAACAGAACGTCTGTTTCAACTGAACGTTACAGGAAGAACTACGTCCAGATGGAGCAAAACAGGAACTGTTATTTTTTTCTGCTTGTGAAACCAAACATAGCACTCTTTAGCCATGTTTTATTAAGATCCCAAGTAAATAGAACTAACTGCATATACACTGTTGAGCCAAAACATTAGGACCACCTCCTTAAAAAGTGTATATGGCAATGCCAATTTCAAAACGTGTGCATGTTACGGTCAGGGAGATATGAAAGGTCAGGCTGATTGGTAATTAAATGAAGCAGAACTGATCAGGCATAAAGACCTGAGTGACTTAAAGAAGGGCCAAATGTTTATGATCAGATAAATTGGTTAAAGTATCTGCTAAAGTGGATAGAGTGGTTGGTATTAGGATAAGCCACAATGGCTATGGCATCTAGTATGGACTAATTGTTGATACCCTTTGGTGTACTGGGCTGCGTAGTTGCTGGAGAGTCAAAGTGTCCATGCTTACTCCTGTCCTTTATCTAAAGCACCAACAATGGGCACTCGGGCAATGGAACTGGACATCAAAGCAATGAAAGAAGGTCAACTAGTCCAACAATTCCTGTTTCCTGTACTGTAAGGGCAATCCACCTCAAAACAAGTGTGCATGTCACGGTCTGGAAGATATGAAACGTCAGGCTGAGGGTAATTAAATGCAGCAGAACCGATCAGGTACAAAGACCTGAGTGGTTATGGTCAGATAAATGGGTTAAAGTATTTGTTAAAGTGGATAGTGTGGTTGGTATGGGGACAAGCCACAAACCGTCAGCAGGTTGTTGGGCCGCCAAGACTTAATGGCAATGGCATCTAGTATGGACTAATTGTAGATACCCTTTGGTGTATGGGGTGCCCAGGCTTACTCCTATCCATCATCCAAAGCACCAACATTGGGCACTCGGGCGTTGGAACTGGACATCGGTGCAATGAAAGAAGGTCAACTAGTCCAACAATTCCTGTTTTCTCCAAGATCATGTGGACAGTCGGGTACATATATATTATTAACCTGAGGAAGAGGTGGCACTAAGATGCACTGTAAGGGCAATCCACCTCAAAACTGGTATGTCCTAATACCACAGGACTCTTGTGGAGTCCATGTCTTGTACAAAGCTGTTTTTACAGCATATAAGCCGAATGGTCCTAATGTTTTGGCTCATCAGTGTAATTGTAATAACTTCAGGAAAGTCTACCTTTGAAGGATACACTGGCTTGTTTACTTTGTAGTTCCACAATTACTGACTGTAGTCCATCTGTTTCTCCACATACTTTTTTAGCCTGCTTTCACCCTGTTCTTCAGTGGTCAGGACCCCCACAGGACCCCCACAGAGCAGGTATTATTTAGGTGGTGGATGATTCTCAGCACTGCAGTGACACTGACATGGTGGTGGTGTGTTAGTGTGTTGTGCTGGTATGAGTGGATCAGACACAGCAGCGCTGCTGGAGTTTTTAAATACCGTGTCCACGCACTGTCCGCTCTATTAGACACTCCTACCTAGTTGGTCCACCTTGTAGACGTAAAGTCAGAGATTATCGTGCATCTATTGCTGCTGTTTGAGTTGGTCATCTTGTAGACCTTCATCAGTGATCACTGGATGCTGCCGGCTGGTTGTTTTTGGTTGGTGGACTATTCTTAGTCCAGCAGTGACAGTGAGGTGGTTAAAAACTCCAGCAGCGCTGCTGTGTCTGATCCACTCATACCAGCACAACACACACTAACACACCACCACCATGTCAGTGTCACTGCAGTGCTGAGAATGATCCACCACCCAAATAATACCTGCTCTGTGGGGGTCCTGGGAGAGTCCTGACCATTGAAGAACAGCGTGAAAGGGGGTTAACAAAGCATGCAGAGAAACAGATGGACTACAGGAGGTGGTTTTAATGTTATGGCTGATCAGTATACATATCATCCATTATTCTGGGTGTTTATATGGAATGTTATAACAGTACTCTGGTATACGATACCAGCTACTCTTAGGAAGCTGTTACTACTCAAGCGATCTTAATATTATTCTTTATGAATGTGTTATTTCAGGTCCGATACAAAGGAAAAAAAAGTATATATTTTTCTGGCCCATTTCATTTTTATCTCTACCTTTCTTCCGCCTCATGCAGTATAAGAGCAGGATGTGCTGAATGTCTTTCATTCTCTGTTTTGACATTTCCTGATCTCGGAGAGCGAAGTGGAAATACCATGCTCCATTACAGCCGGCTAAATTACTGTGATCCTTTCAAATATCACTATCCCCTCCATTAGCTTAAGCAAGTCGTGAGACGCCGCCGCGTGAGTGTGTAAACACGACCACGGTCACAAAAGACAGCGGTGCAGATAAACAGGGGATTTCAAGAGGGGGCTAAAAGAATTTGGGTAAATTACAGGGCACGAATCGGGCTGTGCCGTTCTAGGTGGCATTTAGCAGCTGCATTTGCGGGTTTGATTTCACCAGCTCAAAGGCATCCAAATATCCCCTAGCTCCCGGGCAAAAAAAAAAAGGAACAGAAATGTAGAATCTGTCTCCCCACTTTTGAATTGCTACTTCTCTGCTTCTCTCCTCACAGCGGTAGATTATCTTTCAATGATATTGCAGGCCAGTGCCCCAGCATGGCGAGGTAGACTCTAAATTGGACAGCAGACACCCTCGTCACTTATCATACATGCTAATGGGCCGAGTCACGGCAGGCAGGCAGCGGGCTAGCTGGGCATCCAGGGCAAGCTGAAAGGAAGGTGGAAGCTCTGAAGGAAATGAAAGTGGCAATCACCGCGCTGCCTGCGGGAGGTGAGGGCGTCGGTGCCGAGGACACGAGGAGAGAATTTACATCCGGTCGGTGCAGGCACGGAAAGCTATAGGGTGGTACCGCTCTCCACGCACGACTAGGGACGCCGACTGAGCGGCAGATTACCTGGTAAAACCCGCTTATGTATAATAAAAGGATGAAGGTCTGTGATTGTCTGGGCTATGACTAAAATAAAGAGAATTAACAGTCAGAGCCACAAAGAAGGACCTAGAGAGAGGAAAAGAGAGAGAGACTAGTATACAGACTACTATAATCGTGGCCATGAGGACCCCTGGAGGAACAGTTTATTCCAGGTCAGGATGCAGTCACTTCTTCCATGGTGTCAAACAGTGTAAAAAAAAAAAAAAAAAAAACACTTCCTGACTTGTGGGCCATTCTAAAATTAGCCAGCTATTGAATGCCACACACACACACACTCTCCCAGGGTGGTCCGTGGTCATATAATAGGCCTTGTAGCCTTCCCCTCAGCTTCAGCGCTTCCTCTTTCATTTATTCCGACAGACAGACCACAGCGACAGCGTCCCAGACATCCAGATGTTCAGCAGCTGTCGGTATAGTAGCAGGTGATCTGAAGCGCCGATCGTGCCTGGTCAGGCAGGCTAATCTCGTTATCCTCCCGAGTTCTACTAAAAATGGGACAGGGAGGAACGTCTGACTGACGAGAAGGATACAAAGAGAACAGAACCTGCCGCCGGTAGATAAAACAATAGCGGACTATTTCAGGCTTCTATAAATAGAGCATCCAGCCTGCTTTCTGTTTGATTGCAAACAGCGCTGGAGACTTTTACCACAAATTAGTTCCAGTCTGTAACTTAATGTGTTGGTGAGATAGTCGGTGGGTGGGTTTATGAGAATTCAAACAGAGCTTGATATAGATTTTAATAGACCGGACGCACTGACTCAACCAAGCCTGGTCTGATTTATTCCGAAGAGGGTGGAGGACAGAGGACAAGCTTTAACCAGAAGCCGGGCGCTTACGGGAAGGGAACTTATATAAGGAACTGTTTGCTCCCTAAACTGCCCTCAAGCACACATTTGTATGGGTTAGAATAGAATAGAATGCATTTATTTGTCATAAACTGACCGGGCATAACATTATGACCACTGACAGGTGAAGTGAATAACACTGATTATCTCTTCATCACGACACCTGTTAGTGTGTGGGATATATTAGGCAGGAAGCTGATGGGTTAGAAGCAGGAAAAATGGGCAAGCGTAAGGATTTGAGCAAGTTTGACAAGGGCCAAATTGTGACGGCTAGATGACTGGGTCAGAGCATCTTCGATGGCTAGACGACTGGGTCAGAGCATCTCCAACACTGCAGCTCTTGTGGGGTGTTCCTGGTCTGCAGTGGTCAGTATCTATCAAAAGTGGTCCAAGGAAAGAACAGTGGTAAACCAGTGACAGGGTCATGGGTGGCCAAGGCTCATTGATGCACATGCGGAAAGAAGGCTGGCTCATGTGGATCCAACAGATGAGCTACTGTAGCTCAAAGTGCTGAAGAAGTTCTGGTTCTGATAGAAAGGTGTCAGAATACACAGTGCGTCGCAGTTGCAGGGCTGTTTTGGGAGCAAAAGGGGGAACAACACTATTAGGAAGGTGGTCATAATGTTATTCCTAATCAGTGTATATACATATACATATACACATGTACAGTACAGCGAAATTCTTTTTTTTTGCATATCCCAGCTTGTTTGGAAGATGGTGTCAGAGCACAGGGTCAGTCATTGTACGGCACGCCTGGAGCAGAGAGGGTTAAGAGCCTTGCTCAAGGACCAACAGTGGCAGCATGCATGGCAGAGCCAGGATTTGAACTCTCAACCTTTCAATTGATAGCCCAAAGCTCTACCCACTAGTAGTTTGTTGGACATCCCATTCCAAAATCACAGATCTAAATATACTGTAGATCTCCTCCTGCCCCCTTTGCAGCCTGTACAATTCTGAAAGGGTTTCTTACAAGATTTCAGTGTGTCTGTGTAAGTTTAAAATCAGGACGAGGATGAAAAGGGCTCTGAACTCATCCACACCAAACTTGTCATACCATGTTTTTACACCTAAATTTGTGCTCATTAATGCTCTAAAAGGAAAATGCCATCCCTAAACAGTTGTCACTAAGTTGGAGGTGTGTGCTAGTCTGCAACCCCCCGTTGGCCAGCAAGGGTGTCATGCAAGTAGTAGGGGTCATTAGAGTTCACAGAAAAATATTGAATATAAATAATAATAATAATAATAATAATAATAATAATAATAATATTAAATATTAAAAAACCTAATAATAATATAAAAAAGCCCTAATAATAATAATAATAATAAAATGAGAAAAAAATTATTAATAGTAATAATAAAATAAACACCCATAATAATAATAATAAAATGAGAAAAAAAGGTTAATAGTAATAATAAAATAAAACCACCTAATAATAATAATAATAATAATAATAATAATAATAATAAAAATTAAATATAAAAAACCCTAATAATAATAATAATAATAATAATATTAAAAAGTCATAATAATAATAATAATAATAATAATAATAAAATGAGAAAATGGTTAAAAGTAACAATAAAATAAAACCCCCTAATAATAATAATAATAATAATAATAATATAATGAGGAAAAAATGGTTAATAGTAATAATAAAATGAAAAAAAAAAAACGAAAAAAAAAAAACTATAATAATAATAATAAAAAACAACAAAACAACAACAATAATGATAATAATAATAATAATAATAATAATAATAATTTAACAAAACAAAAATAATAAGAATAAAATAAGAAAAAAAACCATCTGGTTTATAGTGTCTTTTAAAAAGATAAAACCACTTTGCTAACTGTTTAATCTGAAGATTAAATCTCGCTAGCAATCCCCCTCTGAGATCCAGGTTCGAATCTCAGCTTTCCTACCAGGGCGTCCAGCATAATTGGCCGTATCTGTTGGTGGGAGGTCGGGCCAGGATTATTGCTATCTACCGCTGCATACTGCCATCCCCATCGCTGGCTGATGTCCCATACAGCGTTGGTTATTATCTAAATAAACACAGGCCTCGTCTGCATTTGGGGTCCATTAATTTGGCGCGTACAGGTCAAGTGCTCTCGTGCTCCGTGCACTGAACGCCCCTCCTGAATCTGTAATTGTCGCCATGAACATCCAGGCCAGAACTGATCAGCAGGCCCGAGGTCTGTGATGCTCCATTTTACTGGAGTTTGGAACCATTCACAGCCACTTAAGGCCCTCCAGAGTCCTGGCAAGCTTTGAGTGGCCTCTCCGGGTCATCAGAACCTCTCTGAAATAAGCTCCTCCACTCAGCCAAAACTCAGGGCTGGAGGGTCACAGATGGTGCTTTTGGAGAGGGATGCGGGCCGACGGCTCTCTGTGCGCATCGAGCCGGACCTCTGCTAGTGGAGGGAGATCATTAGCGCAGTAGAAAATAAAAAATATTCATCATGGTAACAATATAATCGCGGGTGAATTAGCAAGTCAAATATTCACGCAGCATCTCAGAGCGAACGACGCTTCTGAGACCACTTTGATCTTTATGGCAAAAGCAACTCAACGGCAGAATTTAAAACCACTAGGACGAAACTAGGACCGGCACAGATCCGATACTCTGTATCGGTATCGGTCCGATATTGGCCTAAATCACTGGATTGGATATCGGAAGGAAAAAAGCGTGTAAACCAATCCGATACAGTTGCTTAATGTAAGTAACACAATGTAAATAAGGCCATTCAGAAACTAGAACACACTGATCTACTTAAAATTTTAGCATTTTAAAAAATCATCTACTACTGCCACAACTAAAAACCCTGTTTTATGGCGTGTCGTATAAAGTGTCTACAATTGAAAGATGTGGATGTCAATCAAACGCGATGGACCAATTACAATTGACGCAGAGTTTGGTTAAGATTTTTCATTAAAGTTCTGTCACGTTTTAGCCGCTTAGGTGGTGCAGCAGTAAAAACATACGCTGCAACCAGAGCTGGATCTCGAGTAATAATAATAATAATAATAAGTTAAACTTATATAGCGCCTTTCTCAATGCTCAAGGACGCTTTACAACATTTTACAATACAATACAATACAATACAATACTTTTACAATACAATACAAAAACTATGAAAAATGCTCAGTAAAGAGAAGTGTTTTAAGCAAAGATTTGAAAATAGTGAGGGAAGACGCAGAGCGGAGAGCCGGAGGAAGGGAATTCCAGAGGCGAGGGGCAGCACAGGTGAATGAACGGCCACCCATAGAAGCCCGCTTGAACCTGGGTACAGCCAATAAGTCAGAGTCAGAGGACCTAAGACTGCGACAGGGAGAGTGATACGCCTGCACAGACATGAGGAAGGAGTGCTCTTAGGGTGTGTCTCTCCGCATGCAACGCTAGGTGGCACACCACTCGATGTGTGTCAATGTGTGGGTGGCAAAAATACATATGGCTTGCTGCTCATATGTCGGAGGGAATGTGGGTTAGCTTCGATCTCCTCGGTCAGGGCAGGGTTCGGCATAGGCAGAGAGAAAGCACAATGCAAATTGGACGCACTAAATGGGGGAGAAAAAAGGGGGAGAAAATGCAAAAAAAAAAGTTCTGTCAGTTTTTTAGATGATTAAAAACCAAAGTTTGTTTTATTTCATAACGTTAATGGATTAATCGTTGAGGATGTGAGAGATCTCCTAGCCGGGACAAGATAGATACATTTGTTTATTTTATATTATTTAATTGTTTCATTTTTATAGTTTATAAATAATATTTTTTTATTATTTATTTTATAATTTTTTTGCTGCCTCTTCAAGGTGTAGACTTGAGAGTTGACAGATCTAGAATTTTATATTGAAATTATAATTTATTTGTTAAATACAGATAAAGTTGCACTTTAAATTGTATTTTAAATGTTTGTACTGTGCTGTTAAACAGCCAAAAATGCTGCTGAATGTTCTGCATGTAAAAGTTAAAATAAAAACAGCAGTTTTGCATAAGTGTGATGTTGTAGGTTCTGTATTTATTCCTTTAGAATATTCGTTACACAATCTGAGAATTGTTATTTAGATAGCTAGTTTATAGGGCAGTTGTAGCCTAGTGGTTAAGGTACTGGATCAGTAATCAGAAGGTTGCTGTTGGGTCCTTGAGCAAGGCCCTTAACCCTCAATTGCTTAGATTGTGTACTTTCACAGTAATGAAAGTCGCTTTGGATAAAAGCGTCTGCTAAATGCGGAAAATGTAAATGTAGTTTAACCATGGTGCATTGAGACATGTATTATTACTGCTTAGTTGTTTGAGAGGAGAAATGACGGTATCGGATTAGTATCGGCAGATACTCAATTTGCGGTATCGGTATCGGACATTAAAAAGTGGTATCGAGCCAGCCCTAGACGCAACACAAACGTTGGGATTGGTTACAAATACTCCTTGGTTAAATTTTTTACCGGGAAAATGGATGTAGCAGCAGAATCATTCAACCCACCTCCTCAAATCATATCCTTTTTTTCCCCCTAACCTCCCCGACCGGTACTAACGATGCATGCAATCCCCCTTTGGCCCAATTTAATACTGCCAGTCGATGGCTAGCCAGTGTCCTGCTTAGAGAGATCGAATGAAGGGAAAAAAAGAATAAATTTGCTCAGCTCTCCCCGAACAATGAAACCATTTGATGCAATATTATATCAAAATCGATAGCGCACTAGTATGTGTTGAGAGCAGTGCCGGTCTCCCTCCGTGTGTCACCCGGTTTCATCAGAAAACTGGAAGTCATTGCTTATCAAAAGGTCCAAACATATTCTGTTACAGTGTTTAAATTTCTCCCCCAAGTCAGTTGCTATGACAACTTTAAATTGTGGTACTTGTTTACCGTAATTGTAAAAGTCTCGGTATTGACGGTCTTCGGTCCGCATTTTATTACCAATTCTGCTTTAAAGGGGTACGTCCGAGGCTCGTATCCTTAGCTAAATTTAATGCTGCCTGCTTTGGTAGTCTAAATGCTGTCCTTACTGTCTTAGCCTCAGGGTCGTCACCCGGTCCCTCATGCACCATTCATTCCGGCCAAACGGAGTAAAAAAAAATCAAATAAAAAATTCAGCAGATACTATAAAACAGTAAGCAGGGTGTCAGGTAGCAGACTGCCAGTGCTGCCAAGGCTATGATTTTAAATCTTCTTGCAATCTTCCCATCATGCACTTTTAACAAGGCCCTTAAATGAATGCCAGGTCCTCTTCTAGCTCTCCTTGGCTCAAGGAATAGCAACCACAGTAATGCTTCTCGCAGTCTGGTGGACAGGGCACCAAGACACAATTTCATGCTTTGTGGCCAGTGCACAGCAATATCACGGCATGGCCCGAAAACCCGGTATGGCAGGGAATAGGGAAGGCTCGCGGCTCGGCGCTCGCCTTCTTCTAGGCCACTCAGGCACCGTGTCTCCCGGCATATCGGTCATTATAACGACCGTCTCGGCTCCCGCTATCAAATATTAATCCCACGGCCATCTGAAAGATTGAGGTGAAACCGACTTACCATTTTATTATTGATTTCGTGAAAATGAATCTCACAGACTTTCTCCACCACATCCTCGTTCTCGAAAGTTACAAACCCGAATCCTGCAGAGAGGAAAGGATGGACGAAGGGGAGGAAAAGAGAGAGGAGGAAAGGGAGGAGAGAGAAAATAAAACACATGATTGAAGCCAACTAATACAGAAGCCATTAAACGAACAGGAAAAGCAACAAATATCTGTTGATTGCTAATATTGCATGGTGCAGACATAAATGAGTCATCGAGTCACGCAGCAATCTACACTTTATTGGCTCCTAATGACGTGCAAATTATGTATCCAGTACAGCGCGGGGGCTCTTTCGCTGTTAAAGAGATGAAGACCTGGGCATTATTAAAATAGCTACGAATGTGTTCCTCCGAGAGGCAAAAGCTCAAAGCCCGTTTAATGAGATTCATAGAGCCAGCGCTGCATCTGAATCCCATTACTAAATATTTGCTGTTTCTTCGCCACTGTTTCAATGCATGACACGCTATTTTCCATATTGCTAAATGTATCCGCTAGGAGGGTTGAAAATACTGTCAGAAAATCCTATGACTTCGCTAAGGGATGGATCTCGTGAATAACCGGAGCGTTCGAAACCTCTTGAGTAAGTTACTCATCGGAAAGATTGTCTAAATAATAATAAGACGCTTGCATACAGGCCGTTCGAGTGTTTACACCCAATCACAGACACACAGACGGAAAAACACCCACACGACCATCAGTTCCAGCCTGGTGCAGACGCACGCCCAACCTCCTCTCGAAAAAGATCTGTAACTCGACTATTTCGACTGCATTTAGACGCAGCGTACGCCTTTTCCGAATCAGGAGATAAGCCCGGAGGTCAACGGGTCGACAGACGGCCCAAAACAGGAAGCAACGCCGCTCTTTTCGTTCCCGCTGCGATAAAAAGAGATAAAAAGCGGGAGGCCAGAAGATAAACAGTCCGCAAGGCAGCACTCGGACTCAGCGTGACACTGAATGATTATAAGTAGTTCTTTTTGTTTGGGGAGAAGAACATTCAAAGCCGTATGTGCTCTTTGACCGCAGATTTGCCAAAGGTGGTCCATGCCGTGGACCCCCTTTATCAGTAGGTCAGTACAGCTCGGACTGATCCGCTATTATCCATGTCATGAGTCAGAGTGTACATATACAAGCCCTTCGTGTTGTGTCACTGCAAAGGTTAAGTGTGGTTATTCATCGAGTGTGCAGGCCGTGAGGTGATGTGCGGTCGCTGCCCTTATGTCACATGTGCTAATTCCACTTCTATCCGCCTGCTTGTGGCGAGGTGGTGTCTCCCGGCTGACATCCCTGAGATGACGTGAGTTATGGGAGTCGCTGATCTGTGCCCTCATGGGCGGATGCAGGAGCGCAATTTGCGTCCAATTACCGTGACCTCTCCTCGGACGACGGCTTCCCGTACGAGCCCATTAGGGCATCCTGTTCCCGCCTCAAACTGACGCTCGACTGGAGGCTGGACAGAGTCCTTTTCTGCACGCCTGGCTACATACAGTATATAACCCTAAATATGTCTTGTTTTCACCTTTCCTGGTAAACCCTTGGGTGATGGGCACATGTGCATCTCTGTGATACCTCCATCCTTCTTATTCCTTCATTCACCCTCACTGCCTCACTCATAGACTAGGTTTGACAGATCCTCCGCCTGTCTCATGCCCGGCAGCCCTGGGGCCTTTTCTACATTCGCTGCTTTTATAGTTTTTTAAGACAGAACAGACCTGCTGCATCAGCTAATCAAAAAAAAATGTCACTGTTTCATTTCTGCAGCACTGGTCCTAACTCTCACCGGGCCTGATTAGTCTGACCTCAAGTGACCTTATATATATATATATATATACCGATCAGCCATAACATTAAAACCACCTTCCTGTTTCTACACTCGCTGTCCATTTTATCAGCTCCACGTACCACATAGAAGCACTTTGTAGTTCTACAATTACTGACAGTAGTCCATCTGTTTCACTGCATGCTTTGTTAGCCCCCTTTTATGCTGTTCTTCAATGGTCAGGACCCCCACAAGACCACCACAGAGCAGGTATTATTTGGGTGGTGGGCACTGCATTCTCAGCACTGCAGTGACACTGACAATGGTGGTGGTGTGTTAGTGTGTGTTGTGCTGGTATGAGTAGATCAGACCCACCAGCACTGCTGGAGTTTATAAATACTGTGTCCAATCACTGTCCACTCTATTAGACACTCCTACCTAGTTTGTCCACCTTGTAGATGTAAAGTCAAAGACGATCGCTCATCTATTGCTGCTGTTTGAGTTGGTCATCTTCTAGACCTTCATCAGTGGTCACAGGACGCTGCCCACGGGGCACTATTCTCAGTCCGGCAGTGAGGTGTTTAAAAACTCCAGCAGCACTGCTGTGACTTATCCCCTCATACCAGCACAACACACACCAACACCACCACCATGTCAGTGTCACTGCAATGCTGAGAATCATCCACCACCCAAATAATACCTACTCTGTGGTGGTCCTGACCATTGCTTTTGATTATATTATATATTTATATATTGATTTTTATATTTTCAGGATTTAGCAGATGCTTTTATCCAAAGTGACTTACAGTACTTTGACAGTATACATTCTAAGCAATTGAGGGTTAAGGGCTTTGCTCAAGGGTGTAACAGTGGCAACCTGGCAGTGGTGGGGATTTAATCATCGACCTTTCAATTACAAGTCCAGTACCTTAACCACTATGGTAAAATGACATTTTATTTATTTATTTACTATTTTTACAGAATAAAAAGCAGGGATACAATCTGCCACCCAATCCTAATGACCCACAAAGTCAAAATATTTAAATAAAGTAATCTATCATTTTATCTACAACTCTCTGACGTGGCTGAATTCGACGTATGCCTTTTTTAAAGAGCAAAACCAGTCCGGGGAATACGTCCCTCTTCCAACACGAGACATTTACATGTGTCGGCAGGCCGTGCCTTGATGGGCCTGCCTCTGAAATCATGAGAAGCAGTTAGTTTTCCATCTTGGGCCTCCGCACCCTTATCAGCCGCACAGCGACCACTTCTGACAACCAACAAATCAGCTGTCAGGAGCAATTTCTCAGCAGGCACGAGGGAGGGTGGTGAGGGATTGGGGGGGAGCTGTGCTGTACCTATACCCTAGGCAGGATGCTCACACGGCTCACACACAGCCCAGACAGCTGAGATTATACACCCGACAAGCAAAATACGGATGTTTATGTATTATATTATATATACATCTATAATGAATATATGCCTGTACTCATAGTGCATATAGATATTCTTTCTAATATATATGTCAAATAAGAGTATAGATAATCTATCAAGCTATTAAATGCAGTGCTAGGTATCTGTGTTGTATCAGGACAATGCTGCTAAAGTGAGTGGTGCTTTTTTAATCTTATCTCTATCCAACACATTTGTAGCGTATGAGCGATCACAAGAATTATGAAATATTCCTCTGTTGTGAGGGGAAAAATGCAAAAGCAGTGCTTAAAACATAAACATTTTAATTCTGTCAATGAATATTTTAAACAACAACAAGTTTTAACCTCCTATAATAAAGATCCCAACCCATCATTTAAACTAGCAGCACTGACGCAAAGCAGCCGAGGGTGATTCATTTTTAATGAGAGCAGTCGATGTACAGCAACAGGAGGCAGAGCAACTGTAATCAACTTACGGTGGGTAAAGTCGGGCATACAAAAAAAAGAAGCCAAGCAGGATTGCCCTGATATGGAGGTAGAACTTTGCTGAACTTATTATATTGCATGTTCTCAAGAGGAGCTTTGACATACCCAGTGCATCTTGATTAGTATATTAAGCTGTGTCTAACTGGTTTCTACTAACTTTGCTTATTAGAAATAATGAATGAATAAAAATTAAATAAAGCCTAAAGCTAGGGTGCGCAGGTGGCACAAAGGAAATTCCACTAGCACACCAGCACAGGGATTCTGAAATCTCTGAGTTTGAATATCAGCTCTGCCACCTGTTGGCAGACAAAATTTGCCGCTAGCCTGTTGGGACCGGACTAAAAAGGGGGGGGGGGGGGGCTGTCTTAGCCACTGTGTAAGGACCCTGGTTAGTAGCCTGAGGAGCCTGTACAGAAGGGGTGGAATGCGGAGATCAGCATGTGACTCTCTATACACGAGACTGCACAAATCATGCACAAATCCACTAAAGTATGGGTGAATAAGAAGGTGTCGGTGGACTATGCACGCATCAGAGAAAGCATGTATCAGGCAAATATACCGTCCTCGGACGCAATCGAGGTCCCCGGCAGAGGAAGACTAATTGGCTACACTGAATTTGGAAAAAAGGGAGAAAATGCATAAATAAGATAGTAAAAAGGAATAAAGCCTAAAGCTGTGTTGACATGAAACTTTGATGTTTTGATTTTATATATAGTGGACTATTGATTGCATTACGTTTCCTCTCCACTGATGCTGATCCTAACTTCTGATCTTTTCACCTGCACGAGGCGAGTTCATATGCGGATCAGCTTTGTGTACGGAGAGCCACACCCTGTCCACATTATTCCTCGACTCTGTGCAGACACCATCAATCAGCCAGCAGAGCTCGTAATTGCATCAGTAATGAGGTCCCTCTCCGGCTTTCTGCCCTGTATGAACAACAAGCCAATCGTTGTTCATATGGCCGCCCAGCCCAGCCGGATGGCAGAGCTGAGTTTTGAACCGATGAGTTCGAAATGTCAGCTCTGGTGTGCTTGCATGTTTTACCGCTGCGCCACCTGAGCAGCCCTCTCTTATTTTTAACACACATTTGTTTTATGAAAATGGTTTAAACATATTAATACAAAGTGATACCTGGGATAAAGCCCTGTGATTAGTGCATCAGGATCAATTAAATCAAGTTAAATTGTAAATCTAGAAGCACCAGTTCTAAATACAGTGCTACTGTACTATACACTATATCAAATTGGTACACCACCAGTTGTGCCATTACTATAAATAAGTACATACAGTGGGGCCAAAAAGTATTTAGTCAGCCACTGATTGTGCAAGTTTTCCTACTTAGAAAGATGAGAGAGGTCTGTAATTTTCATCATAGGTACGCTTCAACTATGAGAGACAAAATGAGAAAAAAAAATCCAGGAAATCACATTGTAGGCTTTTTAAAGAATTTATTTGTAAATTATGGTGGAAAATAAGTATTTGGTCACCCACAAACGAGCAAGATTTCTGGCTCTCACAGACCTGTAACTTCTTCTTTAAGAAACTCTTCTGTCCTCCACTCGTTACCTGTATTAATGGCACCTGTTTGACCTCGTTATCTGTATAAAAGACACCTGTCCACAAACTCAACCATGGCCAAGACCAAAGAGCTGTCGAAGGACACCAGGAAGAAAATTGTAGACCTGCACCAGGCTGGGAAGAGTGAATCTACAATAGGCAAGCAGGTTGGTGTGAATAAATCAACTGTGGGAGCAATTGTAAGAAAATGGAAGACATACAAGACCATTGATAATCTCCCTCGATCTGGGGCCAGATCTCATCCCGTGGGGTCAAAATGATCATGAGAACGGTGAGCAAAAATCCCAGAACTACACGGAGGGTCCTGATGAATGACCTGCAGAGAGCTGGAACCAAAGTAACAAAGGCTACCATCAGTAACACACTACGCCGAGAGGGACTCAAATCCTGCAGTGCCAGGCGTGTCCCCCTGCTTAAGCCAGTACATGTCCAGGCCCGTCTGAAGTTTGCCAGAGAGCATATGGATGATCCAGAAAAGGATTGGGAGAATATCATGTGGTCAGATGAAACTAAAATGGAACTTTTTGGTAAAAACTCAACTCATCGTGTTTGGAGGAAGAAGAATGCTGAGTTGCATCCCAAGAACACCATACCTACTGTGAAGCATGGGGGTGGAAACATCATGCTTTGGGGCTGTTTTTCTGCAAAGGGGACAGGACGACTGATCCGTGTTAAGGGAAGAATGAACGGGGCCATGTATCGTGAGATTTTAAGCCAAAACCTCCTTCCATCAGTGAGAGCATTGAAGATGGAACGTGGCTCGGTCTTCCAGCATGACAATGATCCCAAACACACCGCTCGGGCAACGAAGGAGTGGCTCCGTAAAAAGCATTTCAAGGTCCTGGAGTGGCCTAGCCAGTCTCCAGACCTCAACCCCATAGAAAATTTGTGGAGGGAGTTGAAAGTCCGTGTTGCCCAGCGACAGCCCCAAAACATCACTGCTCTAGAGGAGATCTGCATGGAGGAATGGGCCAAAATACCAGCTACAGTGTGTGCAAACCTGGTGAAGACTTACAGGAAACATTTGACCTCTGTCATTGCCAACAAAGGTTATGTTACAAAGTATTGAGTTGAACTTTTGTTATTGACCAAATACTTATTTTCCACCATAATTTACAAATAAATTATTTAAAAATCCTACAATGTGATTTCCTGGATTTTTTTTTCTCATTTTGTCTCTCATAGTTGAAGTGTACCTATGATGAAAATTACAGACCTCTCTCATCTTTCTAAGTAGGAGAACTTGCACAATCAGTGGCTGACTAAATACTTTTTGGCTCCACTGTACATACAGTTAGTATGTGAATTAACATGTAACCTTGCCTCGAACACTGTTCAGGGCACAATCGTACTGGAACAAGGAATGCGTTTTTCAACCTGCCGCCACAAAGTTGTAGTCTTATAGGGGCGACAGTTGGTAGTGGTTTACAGCAAGAACAGCAAGAAGTGCCTGGGTTTAATTCCTTTCTGTTTGGAGTTTTTATGTTCTCCCTGTGTCTACGTGGGTTTCCTCTGGGAGCTCTGGTTTATTCCCACCAGTTCACAAACATTCAGTCTGGCCAATTGGAGCTACTAAAAATTGTCCTAAGTGTGTGTGTGTGTGTTTGCCTTGTGATGGACTGGCAACCTGTCCGAGGTGTTTCCTGCCTTTCGCCCAGTGAATCAGACCAGTCGCAATCCTGACCAGGGTAAAGCGGGGGTAAAGCGGTGGTAAAACAGACACTGAATAGATAAATGAATGTAAACTTAACAAATAAACAATATTTAAAAGGGGTGTCCACATACTTTTGGCCATATAGCAAAGCTTTCATCAGATCTAGTTAGTGAAATCTGGCAACCCGTGCTGTGCAGTATTTATGAACTCTTAAGGCAAATGCTCATCTGAAAGAAGCAATATGAATAAGAGTTCAACTGATGTAAAACCTGGCAACCTCAGGGGTTTTAAACTGTACACAGGTGACTTTAATATTCTAAATGGGCCATTCTCAGTATATTTGGTTTCTGTTTAGCTCTGTTTAGTAATTTAGTAATCACATATATGCTACAGACCTTCAGATTTTTTAAGCCCTCAAGTCCTGTTAGATTTCCTAAGAGCTACTTAGAACAATTCGCTCCTTGCTCCATCTCAATTAGCGCACGCATCGTCCGAAACCCTGTGCGAGGGATCAGGCAACGATTTTCCCGGCCATCTGAGTCAGAGTTCAGGTAAGTATCGGCAGAACAAGCTTCCAGATTAACATTGTGGGAGACAGCCGATCACATCCAGACTCCTGACCGCTAAATGACGAGGCAGACCGGCACGGCGGCTAACACGATCGCCTAATGAAGTAGCAATACACAGAGGCCTCTCCACGGTCCAGGCAAAGTCAGACAGAGGAGAGGGCAGCGCAGAACAAAACAACATCTGCTTCGGCGTGTCAGCAGCATGGAGTTCTTTTGAGTTCGGTGTCTGTACCCCCTGAAGGATCGTTCCGTTCATTTAGCCAGCCGAGTGAACCGAGCAAGCTGTTTGCAGCCGTCTGAAACTGTTTCTGCTGTACCTAGCCAAACCGAAAGAGTGCTAGTCGAAAACAATATATATATAAAAAAGACGTCTGTGTTTAGTCTGTGTATGTGAGAGGGCGGAGTGTTATATTTTTTCCACTCTATTTTCCCGTGTTTAACTTTTTTCGAGATCCCTCAATGACAACATGCGGATTTCCAATCTCGGGCAGGATAATAAGTGTTAGTGGCTATTACACAGGCGTCTGGGTGGCATCTCGCACTTATTAAACGGCGAGCAAGGCAGGCCTGGTCTCCGCAGACACCCAGACATTCGCAGCCTCTTACAAAACAAAGAGCCTCCGACCACGCTTAATGCCAGCCCCCCTCGGAGCCCGGCACAAATAAAATTAAAATGCTAAATCAATGAGTCTTCCGCTGACCTTTGCTTAAACAGTCGAGGGTGCTCGGAGCCGTTCGATGTATCTGAGGGGAAGAGGTACACAACCAAATCAGATATTATTACCGATGCGGCGTATCCTTCCCGGATGAGAGATGGCACGCAGATTGCACGGTGCATATTAAATAACGGGGGGAGAAAAAGCTGTCTTTTCCGGATGATTGCTTGCCATCTTTCTCACAACCGTGCACATACTCTAGTTCAGGTGTGTACGCACGGACAAATTCGTATTCATGTCCGTAAGTACAGAAAAACTTTAAAGGAATATCTTTTCACAATGTGAAATACAGTGGCACCCTTAAACTCAACGTTTCCCTTAAACTCAACGTGTTCAGCCCTTTTATAAAAAAAATTTATTTATTTAATTTCAAATGAACAATGAACAGTCGCTTTGTTCAGTGTTCTGCTTGTGTGGTAATACGTCATCAAAGTGCGCACATGAGACGAATCTGCGTTATAGCTGGGGGTTCTGAGAAATTGTGAGAATCACCTTTTCCAAGTTTAAAACGCTTATTGTAAAAATAAATAAATAAATAAAGCTTAACGTGGATTCATGTACTAAAAGGACACAGGAACACCTTAATTATTACTGCTCATAAGTTCTCCTAGTTCGTTGTTTTAGTACAATAAGTCTATATAAAAACACTGATACAATTGAAAACCGTTAAAAATTAATATAAAAACACAATAAAACCTGCACTTTACCTTCACTTCTTTATTGTTTCCTTATGCTTCTTAATCGTGGAGATGCTTGATTCTGGAATACCGTATTCCGTTCAGTGTTTTTTTATTTTTTTATATTACACTTCTGTTATATTTAGTGTCAAAAACAACCCCATTATTTTACATTAGCCTAAATATATGCAGTTCTATGTGACCATGGAACGCATTAACAGGTTTCCCATACATCCTTATGGGAAAAAATACCTTGAAACCTTGAAACCTTTTAAACTCTACATCTTCTAAAACTAGATACAGTAAGTATGGGACAATGGTAGTCTAGTGGGTAGAGATTTGGGCTATCAATCAAAAGGTTGATTGAGTCCTGGGCTCTTGAGCAAGGCCGCTAACTAGGGTGAGCATATTTTAGTTTTCAAAGAGGAGGACACTTGGCAGGGTGGTAGCATGGGTCAGACAGACACCTGCACTGGGTTGAAAGTTTGGTTTGGGAAAGGAAGGGAAGGGATTGACAAAGTATTTTTATTTAATTGGTGGCACCATGGTGATGTTTATGAAGTAGGGGTTTAAATATTTGACATGCATCAATAACCACACAACTATGTTATTGAACTTTTTAACAAGACAACTAACAAATACATGTATGGTCAGATAATCTTATTACATTATCTTATTAGATAATCTGCTAATCAGGGTTCTTACACAGTGTTTGAAGACCCCACCCACATAGTCCGGTCATCCCGCCCTAGCAGAAACGTGTCTGCTGCAGGCACTGCCAACAATGCGAGCTATATGGCACCCAACCGACCGGATAAATAAATAAATAAATGTATGGTCGTCAGTTGCACTGTTACTTTAATGAGACCAGATTATCCGCCTGATGCTGCTTTCACAGGGCATTGCGCTTCAATCAAAGTGAGGCTTGGTATGGCATGGTATTTATGCCTTTCAAGTGCTACGCATCTAAACTGCTGGCTCTACGACTGAGCGACGAGCTTGAAAACAATACACAATACTGAACAACAGTATTGACAGTTTATGTCTATAAAATCTATTTTAGTTACAAACAAGAAAACTAAAACAAGGCTGGCAGAGGAGGAACGAGGAGTTCAGAGTGTGACTCTTCATGTGCAAGACTGGCCTCACGCACAAATCCACTGAAGTATTGGTGGATGAGAAGGGGTTTGCTGGACTGTGCATGCATTGGAGAAAGCGTGTGTTGGGCAAATATACCATCTTCAGAGAAAAAGAAAGAAAATGCATAAATAAATAGTAAAAAAATAAAAATAAAGCCTAAAGCTGTGTTGACATTCAACTTTGATTTAACTATTGATTTTTCATGTAGGCTGCTAAAAGCCTGTTGGTTGACAGTAAATCGTCCACTGTTGATGGTCAGTTATCAGCAAATTTTGGTGTATAAAACAGACAATGAATACATGAATGAATGTAAACTTATAATTTATTACGTACATTTACTTTATACGCTTCATAGCAATGGGAGTGGCTAAAACTAATGAGGGGTGTCCACATACTTTTGGCCATATTGTAGACCTTTTATCAGATCTAGTTAGTGAAATCTTGTGCTGTATAGTATTTATGAACTTTTAAAAAAACAAACAAAAAAACATTAGAAAACAAGACGCAGTACTGACTGATAGTATTGACAGTTAATTTTTATGCAGTTTTTATTAAATCTATTTCAGTAAAAAACAAGAAAACTAAAAAAATCTGTCAGTCTGAGACTTGAGAAGATTAAAAACAGGAAGCGGGTTAATGAAACTTTATTGCTTCAATCAAATGCCGCATTAAATCTTATTAAAGAGCTACGAAACCGCGACAAGAGATTCCAGGATTAGTAAAGGTGGGACTGCTATCTATAATTCAAACCCGGCCTCCCTATTTCACAGCTCACTAGTCGCTGGGCTGAATTTTACTTACATGGTTCTAATTTAAAAGTGGAATCCAACATTAGGGTTTTGTGGAACAGTGAGGATAATTTTTTTTTCTCTGTCGTGTCTGTGCTTCGCCTTTGTCTATGTCATATAAACAATCTGTCTTGCTGGCAGAGCTTTGGAAAGGTTAGCGGCAAACTGGGTCAAAGTTCAATCGGGTTGAACTTTGAGAGTAACGCCAATCGGTAAAAACGTCAAGGCGGCAAATGTGTGACGCTCAAAGTAGTGCAGAAGTGATGTAAGCATTGGCTGCACTCGCCAGGTCGTTATTATTATATTACAATATTGTAGCAGCGATATGTGAGTGACATTCAGCTCAGCCAATCAGAATGCAGCACCCGGTTTATACATGTGCGTTTGGACGTTCTGCAGTTAGTTAGTTTTGTATATGAGACTCGCCGTATATATTTTATTATATTTTATTTTATTTAAAATATTTTTTGCACTGGGGCCCATGAGCTCCTAGTTACGCCACAGATAGGAAGTCGTCCAAAACTTTTACATTTGACTTTTCTGCGTTTGGGTTCAAGCTAAAGCTTAAAGCATCTTGAAATATAAAAAAATATGCTGTATAATTATTCATTTTTGATTGTTGTGAATTGCCCTATACAAGATAAATCAAAATTTACATTATTAAATGTTATTAAACCTTAATAAACACACTTAAAATTTGTATTGATGTACTACTAACAAGCTTCAATCAGATTAGATTAAATCAGTGCAAGGAATGGATTCACAGTTACATCTCTTTGCATGCAGTAGCATATTTCTACCAAAGGGGTCTCCAAATCCCTCTCTAGAAGCTAGGTACTGTACCTTTAAACTAAACATCATACAGTGGTACCTTGAAACCCAACGTCAGTTGGTTCTGGGAGTGGCGTTGAGTTTTAAGGTATTTTTTCCCATAAGGATGTATAGAAAACCTGTTAATGCGTTCCATGGTCCCGTGAACCTGCATATATTTTAGGCTAATGTAAAATAATGGGGTCGTTTTTGACACTTATACACTGAAAATAACACAATTATAATATAATAACACTAAAATACAATTAAAAACAGTTAAAAATCAATTAAAATACAATACAATAAAACCGGCACTTTACCTTTACTTCTTAATTGTTTCCATATGCTTCTTATTTAGTGGAGAGAACTTATGAGCAGTAATACTTAAGATAAGTTCAGTGTTTCTATGTTGTTCTTTTAATACATTAAGTCACATAAAGCATTTTAGACTTTCTCGGAAAAGCTGATCCTCACAATTTCTCAGAACCCCGAGCTGTAACACAAGTTTAAAAGTGAAACAGGAGAAAAATCCAGATAAACACAGATACACATGGACACTCTTAGACTAAATTTGATGGTTATTCGCACACAAATGCAGATTTGTCTCATATTCGCACTTTGATGGCGTTTTATCGCACCACTCAAGCCACATGCTGAACAAAGCAGCAGTCGCACACACGTTGAGGGAAATGTTGAGTTTAAGGGTACACATTTCTTGACAAAGGGTGTTGAGTTTCTAAGATTTTGAGTTTAGGGGATGTTGAGTTACAAGGTACCACTGTATTTGAATATAATTTTTAGTTTAAAACAAACTGAAATACCCAGGTGTGAATGGGTAAAATGATTGAGAGAGTGTCATTATGTACTTTTTAACACTTTGTATTTGTTACTCCTGTCCTTCACTCTATCAGTTATTTATTGACATTTCTGCCATGTAGCATATTCTTTTATTATAAGCGACTAATAAACGTGATTGAATTTAGAGCAATAAGTTAAGGGTTAAAGGCATGGTTCGACTTATGTAGAGATTTAGGGAGTCTGACCCTCCTAATTAATACTTGAACCCTACAAAAAGAGGCAAAAATGACAGTTTGAAGGGTGGGGGGTATGTAGTTAGCTAAACTATTATATAGACATTATAAAAATTAACCCCACCCCACACACATTTGTCACTGTATAATTCACACTCTGGTTTATGTCTTGCTCAGGGGCCCAAAAGTGGCAGAAGGGTGGTGGTGGTGGTGGAGAAACTAGAAACCTGCTAGTATCATACCTGCTAGGCTAGTACTCATTATTCATGTCTCTGGCATTTTACGCTTCCTTTCCTATGTGTAAAAGCTAATGACTTTTTGAAATCTGGAAACTGTGACTTGGTCATATAGCTGAAATATCTAGTCAGAGCAAGTGAGGAAGACTTGAACCAAAATGTATTAATGAATTCATTAATTGTCTATTCGACCATCACTTTATCCTATTTAGGGCTGCTGTGGGTCTGATTCACTGGGCAAGAGGCAGGAAACACCCCGGACAGGTTGCCAGTCCATCACAGGGCAAACACACAGATTCACACATTTACACATGGAGCAATTTTAGCAGCTCCAATTAACCCCGCTTATCCCCAATTAACCTCACTTGCATGTTTTTGGACCGTGGGATGAAACCGGAGCTTCCAGTGGAAACCCACGGAGACAATGGCATAACATGCAAACTCCACACAGAAAGCACCCGGAACGCCCCACCTAGGAATCAAACCCAGGACCTTCTTGCTGTGAGGCGACAGTGCTACCCACCGTGCCACCATGCCACCTTGGCCAGAATTAAATTTCTTTGTTTTAAATGTAAAATAACCCCAAAAAAATCATTCTACATTATTTAAATGTTTATTTTAGGAGAAACGATATCTTCATCCAAATGCAAAGACATAAAGTGACACAGTAAAATCAAAAAGTTAGCGTCCATTAATCTTTTCTGACCCTGATAAATGGGCCCGTATTCTCATCCATTAATAACAGGCAAAAAAAGGAGCCCCAGAAAATCTGTCAATGCTCTTCATTTTTCCCTGCCTGACAGCTCGTCGAGCTCTCTCTAGCACCAGTTTATGATAGCCAGGCCTTATCCTTTAGCACCAGGATATCCACAAGGAATGGTGAAAATGATCCTTACGAGTCAATACATAGATTGGCATGCAGTGATGGAAGTTTGCGGCCTTATTTACACATCTTCTTAATCAAAAAGTAGACAGACAAGGAGAAAAATAGCCTCCGTGTGAGCTCTGTGGAACGTAGAACGCTTGTAAAGTAAATGAGAGTAGACAGCGTAATCGATTGTTGTAGCAGCCATCCAGCTACATTATAATGACTCGGATAAGAGGCGGCTTGAAGAGAAACGAGAAAAAGCAGAAAAAAGATGTAAAAGAGAATGTGAAAAATAAAACAGTTTGATGGGGGCTGTACTGACAGTTACTGACTGCCCGGGTGCATCTATGTCCATGTGTGATGTTTTAAGTAAAGAAACAGTATCAGCAGATACCAACAAGGTTATTAAAATGGTATTTAATAGACGCTCATGTGGCACAGCGGTGAAACACGCTAGCACACCAGAGCTGAAGTCTTGAACTCGAATCTCAGCTCTGCTACCGGCAGGCTGGGCGCCCACACGGACAATGATTGACTCATCCATTGGGTTGGATTGCCAGAGGGGATTCCTCATAACTGATGCAATTACGACTTCGGTTAGCTGATTGATGGAGCCTGCATCAAAGCCTGCTTCTTGTTCACAGCAAGAAGGTCCTGGGTTCGATCCCCAGGTGGGGTGGTACGGGTCCTTTCTGTGTGGAGTTTGCATGTTTTCCCCATGTCTGCGTGGGTTTACTTCGGGTGCTCCGGTTTCCTCTCACAGTCCAAAAACATGCAATTGAGGTGAATTGGAGATACAAAACTATCCATGACCTTGTTCGATATAACCTTGTGAATGTGAACTGATGAATCGAGTGACTACCGTTTCTGTCGTGGATGAAGCCGAGGGGTGTAAAACATGACGTGAAGTCCAAATAAATAAACAAACAAACAAGCAGGAGAAAAGGTGCAGTCGGCTACTGCACACGTGTCGGAGGGGGAGTGTGTTAGTCAAGGCTCTCCTCGGTCAGGAGTAGAAGTCAGCAGCAGTAGAGAGGAAGCAAAATGTAATCGGGTAATTGGACATGACTAGGTTGGGATGGAAACTGGGGAAAATGCAAAGGTAAGGGTGAGCATGCACCAACTGGTCAAAGTTTAAAAACAATGAAGGGTTCAAACTTACAAGTTCGAATCTCAGCAGAGACACCAACCTGGCTGGCCGTGTTTGAGGATAGGAAGTTCAGACGGTGTCTTATTCTGCTGATTGCTACTACAGATCCTATAGTTAAGGCCCTACCTAATTCACAGCCATGAAAGTCACGTGACGGACCATGAAACGAGCCGTTTCTCGTGTAATCAGCAATTTGCTGCGAAATTCCAAAGTTAAGGTTTGTGTTTAGCAATTTAACATTTTTCATTTGCGACGCGTATGTGAGGCGCAATATGCAAGATGAGGCGGTCCTAGCAATTATACAGTAATTAAGTTAGTGTAACAGACTTTTCTGTGGTGTAATGTGCTGACAATGTGTTTACATATTGAGTGCATTTTGTTCCTTTGGTGGTTTCATATTCAGTGGTAAAGTGTGCTTCTCTACACATGTGATCATCTCTCATCGCCTTGTTATGGAAGAAAGTAGATTTTATGCTTTATATTACTTAATGCTGGTTTGTGTCTTGAATTCTTAGTTATATTGTGCTTGAGCGGAGTCTGCTAGTCTAGGCTACAAAGATAAGCAACATACCTGTCATTAAGCAGTAAATGGATGTAAAGCCTATAGGTAACACCCAGTGGGTCCAACGCTCAATGTCATGTGACCAGAGCAGTATAAAGAGATCAGAGCAGAAAAGCATCTGTTACAGGTTCTTGTCCGGACAGACTGCTGGAGGAACCCACGATTGTGCAAATAAATTCTTCAGTCCAATATTTTTCCACGACAGCCTCAAAAGAATAAGCCAGTAAAGTATTATGCTACCGATAATTTGTCTATGTACAGTTTATCTCTTTCTTTATAAACTCAGTAAACTCTAAAGACTACCAATCGTTTAGACAAAACGTCCAAGATGTTGAAGTGAAAAGCAGTAAAGCTATAAACACAACTCGGGCAACTGAGTTTGGAAAACTCTCAACCAATTATGTGGACGCAGGAGGGGGGTGTCAAAACACGGACGAGTATTAAGGTAGACTCTGCTATTAAGGCCTCGTGCAGGTGAAAAGATGCACACGTGTCGGAAGGGGCATGTGTCAGTTGTGGCACTCCTCAGTCAGCAGTGGAGGGGAGTATTGGTAGAGGGAAAGCTAATGCAATCAGGTGAATTGGAAATTACTAGATTAGGGAGAAGATTGGGGGGAAATTGCAAAAAAAGGGTTAAGATCATGCACACACAAGGGGAATCCCTCAGTTTTTCAGAATGTTTTATCTACACATACTGTATACACACAGCACAAAGGAAAACAACGCTAATTCCATAGTTCCGTCAACAAGAAGAGAATATCTACCATATTAAAAAAAGCCACATTTTAAACAAGATTGAGACGTTGTCCCACGTAATTTCCCAGCATTTATCTTATTCCTGTCTTTAACTATGTGAAAGACGAGCTGATTGCGTCTGAGGCGACGTGTTCGTGCTCTGACAGGCTCGGTAATGGGGCACCATATGGGAGGGAGCTTTGAGCGCTATGCGTTCTGACAGTTTTTTGTTTCATAATCCATAAACTCAGCGCAGGCTGCCGCCTCCTCGCAGGCGCTGGAGCAACAAGTCCAATTTCACCCTTCTCCTCTGCAAAGGCTAATGTGATTACACCAGCATCAAAACAATTTGGGCCTTAATTACAGAAGACACATCAAGGCGAAAGCCATGATAGAAATTTCTCAAAGGAAGCAATTGGCATGACAAATTAAGAGAGGATGAAAAAAAATATGATAACATGATGTTTGATGCATAAATACCGTCGGTGGCAGTCGAGGCAGGGATGGTGTTTTTTCATTCATGCGATCGGCAAGACTGGATCAGCATTAATTTAAAGGTATTTGGGATTGGAATACAGCCGTTATATGGTAAAATAAACATTATTCAATGCTTATTATTCTAATAATCATATTGTAGGTGTTACCTGATTCTTCACATTAACCACATTAATTCAGCATACAGTTCCCCAATATAAAAGTCTAGTGATCAGAAGATTACTGGTTTAAGCTCCATCACTCCCAATTGCCATTGTTAGACCTCTGAGTGAGGCCCTTAACCTTCAATTGCCTGCATTGTATTTGCAAATAATTCTAAGTCGCTTTAGATAAAAATGTCCCCTAAATGTCATACATGTAAAACCGCCAATGATTATACAGTCCATTAATCTACTTCCCTCTCCTTTACAGAAATAAACCCGGGTTGGGAGTCCCCTCCTGTCTCTGCATCAGCAATGCAATGCCTACTGTCTGGTTGAGAATACCAAGACCAAGAGAGTGTTAGAAAAGGGGAATCTGACCACAATACATGTTTCCACTGTGTGATGGTCCATCCTAGATGCCTCCGAGCCAAGAGAAGTTGACGCCGCTTCTGGACATGGTTAACATAAGGCTTCTTTTTTGCACAGTGAAGTTTTAAGTGGCATTTGTGCATGTAACTCTGTATTGTAGTGCCTGACAGGTTTACCAAGGTAATCCCTCACCCATGTGGTTATATCAGCTATTGTTGAGTGGCGGTTCTTGATGCAGTGCCGTCTGAGGGATTGAAGATCACAGGCGTTCAGCTTAAGCTCGCACTTTTGGTCTTTACTCACTAAAATTCCTCCCGATTCCTTGAATCGTTTAATGATATTGTGCACTGTAGAGGGAGAAATATGCAAATCCCTTCCAATCTTTCTTTGAGGTACATTGTTTTTAAACATTTCAATCATTTTCTCACACATTTGTTGACAAACTGGAGATCCTCTGATCATCTTTGCTCATCAAAGACTCAGGCTTTCCTGGATGCTGCTTTTGTACCAAACCAATCACCTGTTGACATCACCTGTTTGGAATCACATAATTATTTAGTTTTTTCACCTAATTACTAGCCCTAAATTGCCCCCATCCCAACTTTTTTTGGAATGTGTTGCAGGACTGAAATGCAGGAATGGATGTGCATTTGCATTTTCCATACTGTCCCAACTTTTTCTGGTTTTGGGTTGTAACAACAATTCTATCCTACACACAAAACTAGCAGCAGGGATCTTTACATTTTTGCATTCGCATTAAATCACATTGTGCGTAGACATTTCCACCTATATTTAACACTTGCTATTTATTAGGTCACACTGTCCAGTGTGAGTTTTATGAGTTTTATAAAAATAGCATGAATAAATTATGCTCAAGCATGGAAGGCATGTAATTTCAGCCATGGCAGTGATACAGAATGAGTGACAAACTTTTTCTTCCTTAACTAATCCCCACCAGTGTAAATGAGCATAAAGAGAGACAGAGCTTCACCTTAATCTGCTACTGAATAATGCATCCAGATCTTTTCACCCCATCTCTTTTAGCTCTCACATGGGCCAAGGGACCTCAATCATTAGGTCTAATTAGCCATTCCAAATTCCCAGCAGTCAACTTCTGAACAGCTAAACCAATAGATCTCATTACCCGGTCGCTCATTTGTTGGGTTTTTATGACTTTGGAGCTGGGGTGCTAGAATGGTTGTCCTTGAGATATGCACAAGAGGTTCAGAGAAATAGAGAGAGAATACTTCACTGATACTGATAGTGTATAGGTCATTGTTCTGTGTTCTTGAGTCATATTAAAAAAAACAAAACAGATTGTCCGATGGTCAGATGAAATGTCTTGGGAAATAAGGTTGATCAGAAGTAGTAGACTATTGGCCACTCGGGTGGCGCAGCGATAAAAACACACGCTGGAACCAGAGCTGGGATCTCGAATACATTGTATCGAATCTTAGCTCTGTCTGCCGGCTAGGCTGTACTCGTCAAAAGTGTAGGTAATAAGATGCATACGGCATGCTGCCCACGTGTCGGAGGGTGTGTGGGTTAGCTTCGTTCTCCTCAATCAGAGCGGGGATCGGCATTGGTGGAGAGGAAGCATGACGCAATCGGGCAATTGGACGCGCTAAAAGGGAGAAATAGGGGAGAAAATACATAAATGAATAAAAAAAAAAAAGTAGACTATTAATCAAAAGGACGCTGGTTCAAGCCCCACCACTGCCAGGTGTCACTGTTGGGCCCTTGAGCAAGGCCTTTAACTCTCAATTGCTTAGATTGTATACTGTCACAGTACTGTATTGTACACTGTAAAATGCAGTGTTACCATATAACAAACTGGTAAATAAAGGCGATCAGTAAATAGTATCCAAGAGATAGTGTGATCAGGGTGTGGCTTTCCATAGCTGATCCGCATATGAACTTGCCTCGTGCAGGTGAAAAGATGCAGTCGGGCTACTGCACACGTATCGGAGGGGGCGTGTGTCAGTCTCATTCTCCTCAACCAGGGTGGAGATAAAAATATATATATATTCTTAGCCAATTGTTTCTGTAAGACTGAACTAACAACATTACTAGTACTGGTTTTATTATGAAGGCAGAGTCCCAGTTTTGGAAGCACTGGGACATGAAGATGACTGGGTGAGAAACCGAAAGCATCCCATGATCTCATAAGTGCCATTCCCGAAAACATCAGCATTTGTGGCGAAGCACGCGGGCAGTACAACTCGGCTCGCACCTACAGAGCTCGTGTGTGTTCAGGGATCTGTTCTGCCCAGGCTTGCGTATGTAGGTCACCTAGCAGCACTGGGCCATCAATTTTACTGGCCTACTTAAACAGACACACACAGAGTGCGCTGGAAAAGTGGGAATTTTTCACTCAAAGCACCAACAGAACCCACTCACCCCTGCTTTCCTACATCCGCACAATATTTCATTCTGGGGGTTGAGAAATTGGTGCGCGGTCGTAACAAGATTCAAAAAGCTAAGGCAAGAATTAAACAACAGGCTAATAATGCATCGTGGAAGAGCTGAATTTTTGAGATAAGGAAGACTGTACGTAAGGACAAATCCAATTTATAGTGCTCGCAAGTAAAAATAAATAAATAACTAAAAAAAAAAATTTATTAATTAAAATAAAAGCTCTGATGGTAAATGTAAAAACCCCTTAAAGTAACTTCAATTTGCCTGCCATTAGTAGCTCCAAAGTTTAGTTTCAATTTATCGTTCCTCCTAGAGCTAGCAGCAAAATGAACATGCATGTTTTAGAACTGATATAAACCATTTACACACCAAATACAAACCAAGAATCTAGTGTTGAGCTCTAATTCTAAAAGACAACAAAAAATGACTACCAAAAACAAAAGCACTAAGCACAAGTCAGCTTACTCATTCTCATGTAAGGGCGGTTTAAATGACCACTGACGGGTGAAGTGAATAACACTGATTATGTGTGCAAGTGAACATTTTATCCTCAGAGTTGATGTGTTAGAAGCAGGAAAAATGGGCAAGCGTGAGGATTTGAGTGAGTTTGACAAGGGCCAAATTGCGATGGCTAGACGATTGGGTCAGAGCATCTCCAAAACTGCAGCTCTTGTGTGGTGGTCAGTATCTATCAAAAGTGGTCCAACAAAGGAACAGTGGTAAACTGGCGACAGGGTCATGGGCCAAGGCTCTTTCATGCACATGGGGAGCGAAGGCTGGCCCGTGTGGTCCCATCCAACAGACGAGCTACTGTAGCTCAAATTGATGAAGAAGTTAATGCTGGTTCTGATAGAAAGGTGTCAGAATACACAGTGCATCACAGTTTGTTGTGTATGGGGCAGCATAGCCGCTGACCCCAGTCCATCACCTAAAGTTCCAACAATGTGCACGTGAGCATCGGAACTGGACCACGGAGCAATGGAAGAAGGTGGCCTGGGATGATATATCACGTTTTCTTTTACATCACGTGGATGTATTGCCATGTGTGTCGCTTACCTGGGGAACACATGGCACCAGGATTCACTATGGGAAGAAGGCAAGCCGGCGGAGGCAGTGTGATGATTTGGGCAATGTGATGTTCTGCTGGGAAACCTTGGTCCTGCCATCCATGTGGATGTTACTTTGACTTATTCCACCTACCTAAGCATTGTTGCAGACCATGTACACCCTTTCATGTAAACGGTATTCCCTGATGGCTGTGACCTCTTTCAGCAGGATAATGCACCCTGCCACAAAGCAAAAATGCTTCAGGAATGGTTTGCGGAGCACAACAACGAGTTTGAGGTGTTGACTTGGCCTCCAAATTCCCCAGATCTCAATGCAATCGAGCATCTGTGGGATGTGCTGGACAAACAAGTCCAATCCATGGAGGCCCCACCTCGCAACTTAGAGGAGTTAAAGCATGTGCTGCTAACATCTTGGTGCCAGATACCACAGCACACCTTCAGGGGTCTAGTGGAGTCCGTGCCTCGACGGGTCAGGGCTGTTTTGGCAGCAAAAAAAGATGTATTGGTGTATGTTTAAAGCAGACTAATTAAAATCCTAAATACATGATAGAAGGACTGAACTAAAATAGTCATGTAAAGCCTAAAAATTGGATAATCAGAAAGAATAACTTAACCTAAGTGAAGAAAAATAAAAATGTCTACCTGATATTTGTGCCAACGTATTAAGTTGAATGAATAAATAAAAGCTACAAGTTGGCATGACGCTTTCCAGTGAAGTTCACTTTTCCATTTGCATGTAGCCTTCCTGCGGGTAATCATACACTACATTAAGCGCATAATATTCACACTTGACTGAAGGAGCATGACAGATTAAAATCAAACCATCAAACGTGTTTACACACAGACGAAGACCGAGCGACAGCCAGCGAGAGAGCGGGAACTCATAATATCATCTTTTGGAGAGGAATAATGCTAATAGAATGTAATTGAGCAATTCACCATGAGTCACCCAGACTTTTAATGTTTCGGAGCATATGGTACATTCAGAGATCAATGATTAACTCTTGCCTAATTAACATCACGTACACAGAAGGTGCGGCGCTTCCACAACTCGTGCTGCCACCTACATCTACACGCAGACCTAACATATGTTTTAGATTTGCGCAAATCTTCATCAAAACATAAAAGACATAAATCAGGCTGTAAAGCATCTACAGAAAAAAAAGAAGCTTTTGTTTTTTCAAACAGATGAAGATTTGCTGTAACGGGAAAGAAACAAACCCAAAGAAAGAAAGAAAAACAAACCAGTACGACAGTAAATCCATAACAGCAGGCAAATATGAGAAGTACAACCCCAAATCAGAAAAAGTTGGGACAGTATGGAAAATGCAGATTAAAAAAAAAAAACACAGAGGTACTTACATTTACATTTACTTGCAACACATTTCAAAAAAAGTTGGGACAGGGGCAAAAAGAACTAGTAATGAGGTGAAAAAACGAGATGTGATTCCAAACAGGTGATTTTGATCATAGTTTGGTACAAAAGCAGCATCCAGGAAAGACTGAGTCTCTGGTGAGCAAAGATGATCAGAGGATCTCCTGTTTGACAACAAATGCGTGAAAAAATGATTGAAATGTTTAAAAACAATGTACCTCAAAGAAAAATCGGAAAGGATTTGCATATTTCTCCCTCTACAGTGCATAATATCATTAAACGATTCAAGGAATCGGAAGGAATTTCAGTGTGTAAAGGCCAAGGGTGCAAGCTTAAGCTAAACGCCTGTGATCTTCGATCCCTCAGACGGCACTGCATCAAGAACCGCCACTCAACAATAGCTGATATAACCACATGGGTGAGGGATTACTTTGACAAACCTTTGTCAAGCTCTACAATACAGAGTTACATGCACAAATGCCACTTAAAACTTTACTGTGCAAAAATTAAGCCTTATATTAACCATGTCCAGAAGCGGCGTCGACTTCTCTGGACTCGGAGGCATCTAGGATGGACCATCACACAGTTGAAATGTGTATTGTGGTCAGATGATTCAGCATTCTAGGTCTTTTTTGGAAAAAATGGACGCCGTGTGCTCCAAACCAAAGACGAAAAGGACCAACCATCCAGCAACAAGTCCAAAAGCCAGGGTCTGTCATGGTATGGGGCTGTGTCAGTGCCCTTGGCAAATGTAATTTACGCTTCTGTGATGGCAGCATTAATGCAGAAAAGTACACTGAGAGCAACATCTTAGAGCAACATGTGCTGCCTTTAAGACGTCATCTTTTCCAGGGACTTTTTTGGAATGTGTTGCAGGTCTGAAATGCAGGAATGGATGTTAATTATTAAATGAAATATCTCAGGTTCATTCTGTCTGCAATCAAATAAAAGTCAAAGTAAATGAAACTCTGTGTTTTTTTTATTATTTGCTTTTTCCATGCTGTCCCAACTTTTTCTGATTTGGGGTTGTATTTGTAGATTTTTTTCACTCTGTTCTCTGCTGTTTTTCTTCACACATATTTAAAACTAATGATTATTTACATTCACCTTTTTTATCCTTCACATCAAGTTATAGCAGAACTGTTAAACCAGAGATGAATCATACTCTCCAGTACAGTCCAAACAGCTTACAAAGCTATAGCCCCAAGCTTTCCGTTTGCACATGCATCTGTCCCGTTCAGCCTCCTAAGCGTAATTCAACATTTATTAGCTGCAACATAATTGCTTGTGTAATCAAAGGAGAAAATGTACATTACACAGCCGTTCTCAGCCATCTCCACTTTTCAAACCACTGCCCCTGAAACACTGCCAAGGTGGATTAGCAGAAATGAAAAGCTCTGCAATGTGGAGTGCTTTCTCCTGCTTTCTGCACCTTCTCCGCTGCCTTTACGCTGCCAAATGTTTAGAAACGCCGTGACTAAACAAACTGACAACCTTTCAGGAACATTAGGGAGCGTATTCACATGTTGGTCAGTCTAAATACAATCCCAAATCAGAAAAGTTGGGAAAGTATGGAAAGTGGCAGAACAAAACAAAGCATTTACCACGTTGTAATGATGCCATTCCTTCTTAAAACACGTATAAAGACATTAAGGCACCAAGGATGCCAAGTGATGAAGTGTTAAGATGTGCAACAGTGGGCAGTTGTAGCCTAGGGGTTAAGGTACTGGACTAGTAATCGAAAAGTCGCTGGTTCAAGCCCCACCACTGCCAGGTTGCCACTGTTGGGCCCTTGAGCAAGGCCCTTAACCCTCAATTGCTTAGACTGTATACTGTCACAGTACTGTATGGCGCTTTGGATAAAGGCGTCTGCTAAATGCCAAAAATGTAAATGTAACACTACTGGGTTGTTCTCGCATTTTTCATTTCGAAATTCTCCACAAGTTCTCTATTTGGGACAGGTCAGGACTGCAGGCAGGCCAGTCTAGCACTCGTACTCTGTTCTTCTGCAGCCATGCCTTTGTAATGTGTGCATCATGTGGTTTTTTCATAGTCTTGACATCCCTTAAAGGCAGCACATGTTTTTCTAAAATCTTAATGTACTTTTATTTAAAAATGACCTTTGTCCAGGGAACTAACCCCATACTATGACAGACCCGGGCTTTTTCATTTGCATTTTCCATACAGTCCTAACTGTTTCTGATTTGGGGTTGTAATTAAAAAATAAATAAATACAAATATGATTAAACTTGTTTTTGGTACAAACTGGTTATAAAAATATTATAATTAGACAAGGCTTGGGGGCCGCTTAGGTGGCGCAGCTTTAAAATACGCTAGCACACCAGAGCTGGGGTTTTGAATACATCGTATCAAATCTCAGCTCTGCCATCCGGCTGGGCGGCCACATGAACAGTGATTGGCTGTTGTTCAGGGTGGGATGAGCCGGACCAGGGTTTCTCATAACTGGTTAAATTACGACCTCTGCTGGCTGATTGATGGGAATAATGCTGATCAGGGTGTGACTCGCCCCGTGCAGGTGAAAAAGATGTAGTCGGTACTGCACACGTGTCGGAGGGGGCGTGTGTCAGTTGCGAAGCTCCTCAGTCTGCAGTGGAGGGTTGTATCGGAAGAGGTGAAGCGTAACGCAATAAGGGTGATCGGATATGACTAGATTGGGGAGAAAAATGGGGGGGCGGGCTTGGAATTAAAAAAATAGACAAGGCTTGAAACCTGCTTTATGTATTTGATTCAGTGGTTATAATTCATTCATTCATTTTTTCATTGTTTTACCACCGCTTTATCTTATTTAGGGTCATGGTGGGTTTGATTCATTAGGCAAAACACCCTGGATGGGTTGCCAGTCCATCACAGGCCTGGTTATAAATCAATGAATAAAAAATGATTCATTTTTTCTTAAGACCTGTATGGTAAAAATAAATAAATCCACCAAACATACAGATGATTGGCTAAACATTAAATCAAATGAATAATTAAAAGCTAAATTGCAGAAGTTTTACTTATAAACATATTTAATGCATTTTGACATTTTAGATGGCACCTTAACCAGTTCAAGGAAATGTGTACCTGTTCCCAATCCATATTAGATTCCTATTTGGTCCATATCAAACATAGACCAGGACTGCATCTGTAAGTCTACATCTCTCATTGTGCCTAAGGAGAAAGTGCTAAAGACTGTATTTTAATAAAATAATTGTATGTAACATGCTGAAGGAGAGGTTATAAGTTTTATCTCCCTAATATTATCTTATAATATACAGTACATCGGATTTAGAAGGTATTCAGAAAGCACAAATTATTTTAAAATAATATAATCAGGCTATAAACTAAAGTTTCTAATTCCTATGCTGTGGAACTCCAAATTGTGGTCAGGTGCATCTTGTTTGCTTTAATTATCCTTGAGATGCCTCTAGAACTCTAGAATTGGAGTCCATCTGTTGTAATTGGTATTCATTGGACATGGGGACATTGAGAAGGCACACCTGTGTCTAAAAGGGCCCACAATTTAGACCACATTCTCCAAACAAAAACAAATCTTATAGTCCAGGGAAATGTCTATGGCGAGACACAAATCAGGGCATGGGGCAAGAAGGTTCTTGGTCAGAAAGGAAAGAAAGAACAACACGGTCACTGTAACAGAGCTGTGTAGAGATGGAAGAGTCTTTTGGTTGAACATCCATCTCTGCAGCACTCTGTAAATCAGGCCTTTATTGAAGAGCAGCAAGATGGTCATTGCCCTAATGAACAGCAATAACTGTGTGTGATGTAAACAGGCACTGCACATAACCTGGATAGTACTATCCCTACAGTGAAACGTGGTGGTGGCAGCTTTTAAGCAGACTGGCAAGAATTGATGGAAGAATTAATGCAGCCGAATACAAGAACATACAGCCAAAGCAGCACTGGAGTGGCTTTGGTGCAAGTCTGAAAGTACTTGAGTGTCCAGATTTAAATCATCAAACATCTGTAAAAAGACCTGACCATGGCAGTTTAAAGATACTTGCCACCCAACCTGACACAATTAGAGAGGAATTGCCATAAAAATAGAATAAACTGCCCAAATCCATGTTAACTCCTACACTGCATGCATAGCAACCATGTGGTTCTTCCTTTTTGCATTTCATTTAAATGGCTCTACTTCAATGTCTACCCTTATATGTCACACAAAATCAGTGGTTCATGGTTGGTCCATTTGCATGTCAGCCAAATAGCTTCTTCCTGTCAAAGCAAACAATGTGAGGACAAGTAAAATGCAGAGCAAGCTTTTTTCTGCCCATATACACATCTGGATTAGGAGATTAGTTGCACTTTTATTGGTTGCACTTGCTCCCCTATTTACACCACAGTGTAATCATTTCTTACTTCCATTGGCGGTGCTTGGGTGGCGCAGTTGCTTATTGTTCTAGCCCTACTGCCGAAACTGGACTTCAAATCTCTGTGCTATTGACCAGCAAGAAGTGGGGGATGGCTTGGCCCGAGCCCTGCAATCAATTGGCACCATATCCAGAGTTTTCCTGCCTTTCTCCCAGTGTTTTCTGGTGGAACCGGGCCCACTGTGACCCTGACACAGTGGAAAAGGCAGGGGATGAGAATGTAATTGAATTCATTTCTTAATGGTTCCTTTCCAAAACATGCCAAAACTGGTAACCCCCCGTGACAGTTGTTTATTCACCTTTAGTAACTGCTGGTCATGGTCACAGTAGGTCTGTAGCCTAACTTGCCCCAATACATCCTGAACAAGGCACCAGTATATTGGTGTCCAAGACACCAAGGGACAATGAAGAGTAGTTAGTCCACATATTGGGTCACATGATGGGGCAGCTATTAGAGTGGGTGCCACACATCAAGGCCCAGTGGAACTGGGTTCAATCCTTGAATCCTGTCAGGCATTTGCTTATTTATCTATTAGGACAATGAATAGTAGTTAGTCCACATATTGGGTGACATGGTGGGGCAGCTATTAGAGTGGGTGCCACACATCAAGGCCCTGTGGAACTGGGTTCAATCCTTGAATCCTGTCAGGCATTTGCTTATTTATCTATTAGGACAGTGACGAGTAGTTAGTCCACATATTGGGTGACATGGTGGGGCAGCTATTAGAGTGGGTGCCACACATCAAGGCCCAGTGGAACTGGGTTCAATCCTTGAATCCTGTCAGGCATTTGCTTATTTATCTATTAGGACAGTGACGAGTAGTTAGACCACATATTGGGTGACATGGTGGGGCAGCTATTAGAGTGGGTGCCACACATCAAGGCCCAGTGGAACTGGGTTCAAACCTTGAATCCTGTCAGGCATTTGCTTATTTATCTATTAGGACAATGAAAAGTAGTTAGTCCACATACTGAGTGACATGGTGGGGCAGCTATTAGAGTGGGTGTCACATATCAAGGCCCAGTGGAACTGGGTTCAATCCTTGAATCCTGTCAGGCATTTGCTTATTTATTAGGATTTATTAGAACAATTAAGAGTAGTTAGTCCACATATTGGGTCACATGATGGGGCAGCTATTAGAGTGGGTGCCACACATCAAGGGCCTGTGTAACTGGGTTCAATCCTTGAATCCTGTCAGGCATGTTCTTATTTATCAGGATGTATTAGGACACTGCCAAAAGCATCTTTGTATCTCCAACTCATTTTACTGGCATTTGAACTGTAGGAGGAAACTGGAGCTCCAGAGGGAAAATCACACAAAATGGGGAGAACATGTAAACTCCACACAGAAAGGAACCCAGGACCTAATTGCTGTGATGAGACAGTGCTACCCACCAAGCCACTGTGCCGCCCAGGCATTTGCTTGCTGATACTCCTAGGTATAAGTTGGTAAATGGGTAAGGTGTATTCCAGCCTCATGCCCTCTGTTTTTGGGTAGCACTGGACCCACCATGACCCTAACTAAATAGAACTGACATGTAAGTTAAACACAGAGAAAACCAGAGTAAACAAAATACACCCATATGGACAGGGCAAGATCATACAGTCCACACTGAGAATGGAACCCAAAGGTCTAAAGCTTTGCAGCATAGATTTCATCTCACTAATATCTCAAATATCCAACTAGATTTTAAGCTCCATATTTTTTTTTAAGTACTCGGCAGTGATACAACACACTTCCTATACAAATAAAGCAAGTAATAGCAATCCTGCACTGCCTCACAGGAAATGCACAGCTATGCCACAATCACAAAAATGATGTAAAACTCAGGCAGTAAAAAGTGTCAATGAAAAACTATTAAAGCCCACACAGCAATCAGCTCAATGCTGCTAATTCAGCCCAGATCAATATTTGGAGATGCTCTAAACTGGAAGAAAAGAAAAAAAAGGCTAAAGGCTTGCTTTTTAACCACATCTTAGCTTGAGGTGTTTTATCCCTCTTTAATTGCCCTTTAAGACAGGCCTGATCAATCTGATGGCCCGGATCCCAGCTGCACGCTGCTATTAGCCAAGCTTTGAAGATGCATTCAGAGGGGGTCTCGCAGTCCACCCAGATGCCTCTAATTCATCTAAAGGTTATTCAGATAGACTGGCCAATAAATGGACACAGAATTCCTGGACGTTTTTGTGTCCCTGCTTTGGCTTTAATGGGGAGGCAATGAAACAGAATGGAGCCTCGCAACCACTAACAATGACCGAGAACCACTCAAAGGTGAGAATTAAACTCTCACCTTTAAAAGAGATATTTAAAGGCACATTCTTGAGTCAGTATATCATGCTGGAAACGTTTATGTACCATGGATTGACACTCCAAATTTAAATAGAACTTTAATGCTTACTTGGCTGTCAAATTAATCCATGTGATGAATAAAACTATCTGACAATCCAATTATTTTTTTCTATTTGCTTGCTATGACACATTTTTACCAGAGAGGGTTCAAGTTAAATCCACAACTATCCAAAAGTTTAGCACTGCTGTGTTAACTGCGAAAAATAAGATGCGGAACAACACAAAAAAAATTATGAATAGTTTGTACATTTTTATGATGACAATTATGATATTTATAACATGGCAAAAAAAGAAAATCTAATGTTATACAGTGTATCACAAAAGTGAGTACACCCCTCACATTTCTGCAAATATTTCATTATATCTTTTCATGGGACAACACTATAGACATGAAACTTGGATATAACTTAGAGTAGTCAGTGTACAGCTTGTATAGCAGTGTAGATTTACTGTCTTCTGAAAATAACTCAACACACAGCCATTAATGTCTAAATAGCTGGCAACATAAGTGAGTACACCCCACAGTGAACATGTCCAAATTGTGCCCAAATGTGTCGTTGTCCCTCCCTGGTGTCATGTGTCAAGGTCCCAGGTGTAAATGGGGAGCAGGGCTGTTAAATTTGGTGTTTTGGGTACAATTCTCTCATACTGGCCACTGGATATTCAACATGGCACCTCATGGCAAAGAACTCTCTGAGGATGTGAGAAATAGAATTGTTGCTCTCCACAAAGATGGCCTGGGCTATAAGAAGATTGCTAACACCCTGAAACTGAGCTACAGCACGGTGGCCAAGGTCATACAGCGGTTTTCCAGGACAGGTTCCACTCGGAACAGGCTTCGCCAGGGTCGACCAAAGAAGTTGAGTCCACGTGTTCGGCATCATATCCAGAGGTTGGCTTTAAAAAATAGACACATGAGTGCTGCCAGCATTGCTGCAGAGGTTGAAGACGTGGGAGGTCAGGCTGTCAGTTCTCAGACCATACGCCGCACACTGCATCAACTCAGTCTGCATGGTCGTCATCCCAGAAGGAAGCTGACGCACAAGAAAGCCAGCAAACAGTTTGCTGAAGACAAGCAGTCCAAGAACATGGATTACTGGAATGCCCTGTGGTCTGACGAGACCAAGATAAACTTGTTTGGCTCAGATGGTGTCCAGCATGTGTGGCGGCGCCCTGGTGAGAAGTACCAAGACAACTGTATCTTGCCTACAGTCAAGCATGGTGGTGGTAGCATCATGGTCTTGGGCTGCATGAGTGTTGCTGGCACTGGGGAGCTGCAGTTCATTGAGGGAAACATGAATTCCAACATGTACTGTGACATTCTGAAACAGAGCATGATCCCCTCCCTTCGAAAACTGGGCCTCATGGCAGTTTTCCAACAGGATAACGACCCCAAACACAACCTCCAAGATGACAACTGCCTTGCTGAGGAAGCTGAAGGTAAAGGTGATGGACCAAACCCAATTGAGCACCTGTGGCAAATCCTCAAGTGGAAGGTGGAGGAGTTCAAGGTGTCTAACATCCACCAGCTCCGTGATGTCATCATGGAGGAGTGGAAGAGGATTCCAGTAGCAACCTGTGCAGCTCTGGTGAATTCCATGCCCAGGAGGGTTAAGGCAGTGCTGGATAATAATGGTGGTCACACAAAATATTGACACTTTGGGCACAATTTGGACATGTTCACTGTGGGGTGTACTCACTTATGTTGCCAGCTATTTAGATATTAATGGCTGTGTGTTGAGTTATTTTCAGAAGACAGTAAATCTACACTGCTATACAAGTTGTACACTGACTACTCTAAGTTATATCCAAGTTTCATGTCTATAGTGTTGTCCCATGAAAAGATATAATGAAATATTTGCAGAAATTTGAGGGGTGTACTCACTTTTGTGATACACTGTACAACCGCAAATCAGACAAAGTTGGGACAGTATGTAAAATGCAAATAAAATAAAAACACAGTGTTCCTTACATTTACTTTGACACTTATTTGATTGCAGACAGTTTGAACTCAAGATATTTCATGTTTTGTCTGCTCAACTTCATTTCATTTATTAATATATGCATATTTCTCCCTCTACAGTGCATAATATCATTAAACCATTCAAGTAATCGGGAGAAATTTCAGTGCACAAGGGCCAAGGGTGCAAGCTTAAGCTGAACGCCCATGATCTTCGATCCCTCAGATGGCACTGCATCAAGAACCACCACTCAACAATAGCTGATATAACCACATGGGTGAGGGATTACTTTGGCAAACCTTTGTCAAGCTCTACAATACAGAGTTACATGCACAAATGCCACTTAAAACTTTACTGTGCAAAAAAGAAGCCATATGTTAACCATGTCCAGAAGCGTCGTCGACTTCTTTGGGCTCGGAGGCATCTAGGATGGACCATCACACAGTGGAAACGTGTATTGTGGTCAGATGAATCAGCATTCCATGTTTTTTTTTATGGAAAAAATGGACGCTGTGTGCTCCGGACCAAAGACGAAATGGACCGTCCAGACCGTTATCAGCAACAAGTCCAAATGCCCGGGTCTGTCATGGTATGGGGCTGTGTCAGTGCCTTTGGCAAAGGTCATTTACACTTCTGTGATGGCAGCATTAATGCAGAAAAGTACATTGAGATCTTAGATCAACATATGCTGCCTTCAAGACGTCATCTTTTCCAGGGACGTCCATGCATTTTTCAACAAGACAATGCAAAACCACATGCTGCACACAATACAAAGTCATGGCTGAGGAAGAAGAGGGTACAGGTACTGGACTGGCCTGCCTGTAGTCCTGACCTGTCCCCAATAGAGAATGTGTGGAGAATTTTGAAAGGAAAAATGCGACAACGACGACCCCGTACTGTTGTACATCTTAAGACGTGTTTGCATGAAAAATGAGACAAAATAAACCTGAAACAGTAAATCACTTGGGATACTCGGTGCCAAAACCTCTTTTAAGTGTGCTGAAAAGGAATAGCAACATTTCTTACATACAAAGTGGTTAATGCTTTACTGTCCCAACTTTTTTTGGAATGTGTTGCAGGCCTGAAATGCAGGATTGGATGTTTATTAATAAATGAAATGAAATGAAGTTGAGCAGATAAAACATGAAATATCTCAGGTTCATCCTGTCTGCAATCAAATAAACGTCAAAGTTAATGTAAGAAACTGTGTTTTTTTGATTATTTGCTTTTTTCATGCCGTCCCAACTTTTTCTGATTTGGGGTTTTAGAATAGGATGTCCAACAAGTTAATACGCCCGGCCATATGGTGTAACTCTGAGTACTAAAGCACAAATTACAGAATATGGAACGAAATTGGCTAACACACTCATTTGGACAAAAACCATCAGAAGCTGAGCACCTCAAAAGCATAGGAGCCGTCTATCACAAAGCACCGATAAACAGGAAGTGACCAAGAATGTAAGAAAAAGCATTCTCGCGGTCTAGATGGCATGCAAGTGTGCCTGCATTAGCAACTTCTCAGGGCATTCATGAGGGCCGAAGAGCCACTTCAGCTCGATCCTGGGAGACCAGCTTTCAAAGAGCATCTTCCCACACATATTTCTATTCATATTCTCTGTCAGTCTGCCTCTATTTCATTTTTTTTCAGACTCTTACCGTCACCGAGTGTCCAGCGGAAGGTCTATAGAGCACAGGGAAAAAATTACACCTTCATTAATAGATAGCCCTACTCCTAATCTGGTGTGTCCTCTCTGTTATCATGTCCTTGTAATCCTTGACTATGACACTGCTCTTAACAAGGCTTAATGTAGCTAAAAGCTGATGCTTAATAATCTATCAAAGATAGCAGAGCGCTGGATGTAATGGAGGATCCCTCCACATAATCAGAAAAACCTGCTGTAATTCACAGTGATTCAGGAAGGATGGCTGGAGTTATGACTGAATAGAGGTGGGTAATGACACCTCAGAGAATGATATAGCTACCAAACATAGCTATTTTATATTCGGTATGTCCTTACTTTCTGGATTCAGACTATGCATAATGGCAGGGGTGGGCTATTTCATTTTGCAAGAGGCCACATGAAAAACTGGGACTGTTGTGGAGGGCCAGACCAATAGGCTGCTCAATATTAATTTTATCTCAGGCAGTAAATTGTATGTTTTTGATAAGCTGTTACTGGAAGAATAGATGTTCCAATCAGGCAATGAAAATGAGAAACTCAACACCCTTCGTCGAGCAATTTGTACCCTTAAACTCAACGTTTCCCTTAAACTCAACATGTTCAGTTTGTTTTTTAAAAATGTATTTTTTAAATTTCAAACAATGAACAGTCGCTTTGTTCAGCGCTCGGCTTGAGCGGTGCAGTAAAACGTCATCAAAGTGTGCATATGAGGCGAATCTGCATTTGTGTGGAATAACCGTCAAATCGTCCACATGTATCTGTGTTGAGCTGTATTTTCCTCACTGTTTCACTTTTAAACTTGTGTTACAGCTTGGGGTTCTGAGAGCTTTTTATATTATTATATAATATTTGTGTTATTTTCAGTGTATAAGTGTCAAAAACAACCTCATTATGTTACATAAGCCTAAAATATATGCAAGTACACAGGACCATGGAACGCATTAACAGGTTTCCCATACATCCTTATGGGAAAAATACCTTGAAACTCAACGCCTTTTAAACTCAACACCAGTCCCAGAACCAATTGATGTTGAGTGTTAAGGTACCACTGTACCTCATTTTTCTGTTTTTCAGTCACACAGCTGGCTGCTCCAGTCCTGGATGTGTAAAATAAAATTGTTGCTTTTGCAGTTCAGATGCTCTGCGACGTACAAGTTCTTGTCTATCTTTGTGTATTTAGTACGTGATGGTCGCCACAAACTAAACACACAGCTTTACATCTAACCAGACAGACTTGTCTACGATTCCTCCTGGTGATAGATCGTGTAGTGTGTGACCCCCTATCGCCGATCAATCATGTAGTACGCAAGCCCAAATGTGACTCCCAATTACAAGACATCAAGTTGTGTAGTGTGAACTGTACAGCACTCTGACCACTTTAAAAGTTGTGAAGTGTGTGAGTGGCCTAAAACACATCTACATCAATTCTAGAAAATAAAATACATGCTTCTAACTTTGTAGTAACAGTCTGAGAGAGCTTCGTGTTGTAGCATGACTGTTCCCCTGTGCACAATGCCAGGTGAGTTCGGTGTGGAGTAACTCGGGCCCCCTGTACTGAACCCTGACCTTAACCACACTGAATACCTTTGAGACGAATCCTTCTTGTCCAACGTCCCTGACTTCACAAATGCTTTTTTGATTACACCTACAGACACAGTTCAAAAACATAACACTGCAAAATCGTGTGTGTGTGGGTTGTGTGTGTTTAACTTGGTTTTGAAATTAAATGTCCAACAAGCTTATGCTCAGGTTTCTACATACATTTAGCCTACCCCTCCCAAAAAAAGAAAAGTTGATTAGACTATTTTAGCAATTCTTAGCGTCCCTTATTAAAAGGAAATTAAAAAATCACAAGACATGGAAGGCACATGCCAAACTCCCAAAAGACAGCAAGTGACTGGAGATGAGGCTTGTAATCAGGCCCTCAGAACTTTGATGTTGTGCAGTACCAAATGCTCCAGTTTCCAAAAAAAAAAAAAATATTATAATTTAAAATGTTTTTGCTTTGAACAGAAGAAGATTTTTACACATTATTATTATTTTTTTTAATTTAATTTATTTATTCATTCATTTAATTATATATTTAGATAATAATAATAATAATTATTATTATTATTATTATTATTATCATCATCATTAATATTATATTTATTTTATTATTTAAGTAGTTTAGTTTTGTGTTATTATTATTATTATTATTTATATTTAATTTTATTTATTTATTTATTTATTTATTCCTTTAATTATACATTTACATAATACTAATAATAATTATTGTTATTTATTAATTATTATTATTTATTAATATTATTATTATTAATAATAATAATATTATTAATATTATTATTAAAATTATTATTGTTATTATTATTATTATTATATTTATTTATTTTATTTATTTATTTATTTTTTGTAATGCTTTTTCCTTGCCATGTTACTTGGCTTTCTCACATGATACATGCGTGTATTTGAGTGTGTGCCAAGTCCAACAATACAAGAATAGTGAATTTGAGTTTTTTTTTTTTTTTTTTTTTTACTTTTTATTATTTTTGTTTGTTTGTAAAAATAAAAAAACACTTTTACACCTGCAAACAAAAGAAAGAAAGTAGAAATGATTTTGTATATTTATTTGTTCTGTCAGGGTTTGAGTGTGTGTCTGTGTCTGTGTGTGTGTGTGTGTCTCTGTGTGTGTCTGTGTGTGTCTGTGTGTGTGTCTTATCATTTCGGTTTAATTTAAAGAGCAAATCTAAATCGGCCAGACTCCCCTGACCTTCACTACAGCCCGAGGTGGTGGTCAACCTCCAGCTGTCCATTCTCCTCAGAGACTCGCAGCACAATGGTACCGAGCCAATGGACGTCCGAGCGGCCGGCCTTTTCTTTGTCTCCCCTACCGATCAGTCCCGGCCAGATAAAGCAATAGGCCTCCACAAACACAGTTTAAAAAGCCACTTCTAAATGCAATCCTCTCTCTCCCTCTCCCGTTCTTTCTCCTCTCATGTGCGCGAGGGGATTGCTCCGTGGAAAATGTCACTCGCTGTCATTTTTATAATTTGATTTATACGTTGTCAGAAATCTACTTATGCCTCGCAGGCTGCTGGAGTCAAAAAGCCATCCTGGATCATTGTACAACAGATCGTTGCGCATATTCTCCTTACAATTTCCTTTAATAACCCTATCCGAGTACAAGTAGAAAGGAAATGGAATTTTAATGATATCTTCAGCTCGCCCAGCCCTTTTTCTTCCTACTATACATACTTTACCACTCTACTTTACCACAAGTCAAATGCTCTTTTTATTTTTTTAAAATCACAATTTCCTTTAACTGCAATTTTCATGTCAGTTCATGTACATTTTTCTTTTATTGACCTTTCTACAGGAAATGTAGGGTTTCTTTAGCACAGTTGACTGAGTCTGCTTTTGACTGACGGGTGAGAATATGGTGTCTAAAAATAAGACGCGTGCTCCTTAAAGTTTCTTTTTTTCACCAGCAGAATGCATTATTATAACAATATAGCCCTCTTCCTGTGAGGTTCAACACGGTAGATTAGACTTCTCTCAGTCGGCTGCTGATTGATTATGTAACCGCTCATACTGATATTTTTTATTCCTTTACTGGTCTGAAGAATGATTTCTTTATGTTAGGTTCACCTCAAACTATTACTACTAAAAGAAATACATAATACATCATTTCTGCATTGATTTCTGCATTATTTCTTCAAATGTAGCCTGACCCTCATCTAAGTCATAATAATAGACACATAATTGTACCTTTCTTGCATGTAATCAAGACGTTATGGATTTATTTACAGTCCAGACCGGATAAAAGTGTGTGAACCTCATGGCCCAACGTCCCCAAATACCAGGTGTTTCATTAACAAGTTGAAATAAGAGGTGTAGGTTGTAAAAGTGCCCTGTTCTTCTCAAAAACAACCTGTTTATCCTAACTATTGGGGCATTTTTCTGACAAGGGTGTTCATCAAGGCACAATGCGACCATTAGAGAAAATCCAGTACGCCTGCCAATCTCCAGCCCAGGTTCAGGCATTCTGCAAATGTGAAAAATATTCTAGATGTTCCAGAAAGGTTCTAGAGTGATGCTTTTTGGATAGAAGTCTTCAAAATGGAGCAACCAAAGAACACTTACTTACTGTCTTAACCGCTTATCCAATCAAGGGTCGCAGGAGGGGGGAGGTGCTGGAGCCTATCCCAGCTTTTCAATGGGCGCAAGGCACACAGTAACACCCTGGACGGGGCACCAGTCCATCACACACTCATACACACATTCACCTATAGGGCAATTAAGTATCTCCAATTCACCTGACTGCATGTTTTTGTATTGTGGGAGGAAACCCACGCAGACACGGGGAAAACATGCAAACTCCGTACAGAACGGACCCGAACCGCCCCACCTGGGGACCAAACCCAGGACCTTCTTGCTGTGAGGCGACAGTGCTATCCACTTAGCCACCGGGCCACCCAACCAGGGAACAAATAATTTGAACTAGTATTAAGAAATATTAGTTATAGAGGCAGTCTATAAAAAATAAAAATATAATAATAGTAATGATAAACAAAGTACTAATAAAAATAATAGTAATAATAACTATATAAATAATACATACTGTAAATAAATAATAATTAATAAAAAATAACAATATAATAATAACAACAACAATAATAATAGTAACAATACACAAAATAATAATAAACAAAGAACTAACAAAAAATTAACAGTAATAATACATAAATAAATAATAAATAAAATAAATTAATAAAAACAATAAAAATATAATAATAATAATTATACACAAAATAATAATAATATTAATAAACATTATAAAAAGTACTAATAAAAATAACAGTAATAATAAATAAGTACATAAATAATAAATACAATAAATAAATAAAAATATAATAACAACAATAACAAAACAACAACAACAATAATAATAATAATTATAATAATAAACAAAGTACTAATACAAATAACAGTAATAACTGTTTAAAGCTTATTGATGCAACAGAGTGCCCAAAACACAAATCTAATGATACAAATTATTAAATAGAAAGGTTTACATACTTTTTTAGCCTGAAAGGTAAATGGTAAAATGTAAAATGTGTTCAGCAAATACACAAAAAGTACAACTGCTGCTCACAGCTCAAGCAGAATAGGTTTCTTTATTAGCTTGTGGGGCTTAATGGTAGGAACCACACAGCTGGTAAGCTGAGTTCCAAGGGTTAGAATCCTGGGCAGGGCTAACAAATACAGAAGGTGCATTGGGTGGAGACATATCAGTGCAAGCCCAGATAAGTAGAAGCATTACACCCTTCCTTAACAGTTGTTTTTACCTATTTTTAAGGGGGTCGATGTAGTAATTAGGAGGGTCAGACCCCCCTGCATCTCCAAGTAAATCAGACCATGTGTAAAACAGAGACCAAGTTCTATTAAGGCATGGCTTTATTACAAGCAATAATCATAGTTACCAGTGTCCATGCCAGTCTAACTGCTACTGAAATCTATTTTGTCTCATTGTGTTAAGTATCATCATCATGATTTATTATTTATGACATTTTAACACACAAACAGAGATTTTTTTTTATCTACAAGCTTTGCTAATACCGATGCTGATGCTCAGAGCAAGGCACACAGATTATTGAAACCAATACAGCTCTTGGCTCTTCTTGATTCACATCAGAAAGAGAAAATCTCTCTCTCTTTTTCAGTGCCTGGAGGAAATTTGCTGCTCTGGTGCACTCTGATCCTCTACAAAGTCCAGCCAGATCATCTGAGCTTTCAAGTACAAAGCAGTAACAGGTAGCAGGTTTTGAAAACTGTAGAGCCAAGAGAGAGGACACTTTCGACAAGGGGTACACTGCAGTGCTCACATTCTGAAGACTGTAGAGTTGAGGTAAGATTGGTTTTGTTACTTTGTCAAGAAGAATGCTCTATGTAGCAACGAGTGTTAATGAAAAATAAGTAAATAAATAAAATATAAATAAAAAATAAAAATATAATAATAATAATAATAATACACAAAATAATAATAATAAACAAAGTACTAATACAAATAACAGTATAATAAATAAATAATAATTAATAAATTAATACAAATGAATAAAAATGAATAATAATAATAATACACAAAATAATAATAATATCAATAATAATAATAAACTAAGTACTAATAAAAATAACAGTAATAATAAGTACATAAATAATAAATAAATAAATAAATAAATAATAAAAAATACATACAATAATAATAATAATAATAATAATAATAAACAAAGTACTAATACAAATAAATAAATAAATAAAATGTTTTCAGGACTGTATATACATAGAAAGTCCTTAAAACAATCTCGTTTGGTACAGAGCTTCAAGCTAGAAAAATTCTAAAATAATGGGCATTACTAATTAGTTGCCCCCTCTTTGTAGCTATAACAGCCTCCACTCCTCAGGTAAGGCTTTTCACAAGCTCCTGACACGGGTCTGTAAAAATCTATGTCAGTTCAATCAAAAGAGTGTTTGTGAGGTCTGGTATTGAAGGTACCGCTGGCTCGCAATCAATGTTCTACTTCATTTAAAGGTTGAGATCAGGGCTCTGTGGAGGCCACTGGAGGTCCCCCATAACCTTGTTTGTTACAGATCTTGCTTTGTGCACATGGACACAGTCATGCAAGAACAGGAAGGGTCCTGTCGTAATGTTGAAATCATACCATTTATTGTGTATAATTGATTTTATACACCTGTTAGCTCTGGGTGAGGTGTAAACACCTGAGCTCAATCAATATAGTGTTTACAAAGGATGGACACAGCAACAGAAACCTGCAATAATATATTGCAAGTACATAATCTTAGATAAAATGTTGCCAAAAGTCATTGTGCCCTTACCAACTACATGTTTGAGCACACACAGTCACCAGTCTGAGCACAAATATTCACTCCAACACCAACTATGTGCTTGCACACAATCACCTGCCTGAGCAAAAGTATTCCTGCATCAACTTAGCAGTGCTCCAAATGTTCCACACACTATTCATTAACAATTATAAACTAATCAAATTCTATGAAATGACCTCCTAAACTGCGCACACACACAGTCACCTGCCTGATCAAAAGTATTCACACCCCACCAACTACATGCTTGCCCACACACAGTCACCTGCCTCAGCAAAAGCACTTCTTCACCAACTAGCAGTGCTCCAAATGTTATATTCAACTTTTGGTAAAATGTGTACTGCTACTTTTATGAAGATGGTCTGAGCATATATGGTGTCCAAATTTGTGCCTTTTGAACAGATCAACTTCCCAAATATATCCATCATGACACCTCATGACATATCGGTAAACAGAGATGGCAAAACAAATCTCTCTCTCTTTTTTTTTTTATTTTTTTTTTTTATTCAGCTCAGGCACCCGTTATCAGGCACTTTCTCTCACTGCATGTTGGTGATTGTTTCAGAGCTGGATGAGCTCTTATCTCTACGCCTGTTAACGAGGCCCTCCATTAGTGCTGCTTGTTGCCATTTCCGTCACCATAGCTACAAGCCGGCATCGTAACTCAGGCCAGGACATCTTTATCCCAAGTTAAAGTGATGAGTGATCTCACGTGCAATTGCAAATGCAATTCAGTGTCTCCAATTAACCAGACTGCATGTTTTTGGACTGTGGGAGGAAACCGGAGCTCCCGGAGGAAACCCACACAGACACGGGGAGAACATGCAAACTCCGCACAGAAAGGACCAGGACCGCCCCGCCCCGCCTGGGGATCGAACCCAGGACCTTTTTGCTGTGAGGTGACAGTGCTACCCACCATGCCACCCATGTAATATTATATTTACATTCAAATGTTCTACCATTGTTAACTGGTAAGGTTAATATTAACATTAAATTTCTACCCACGTTACTTGGTTGATAAACATCAATTATAATTATTACTATAATTATTATTTAGAATTATCACAGGTGCTCGTGTGGTGCAGTGTTCTATTACTCTAGCATAGCATTCAGCCAGGTGTCTACACAGACATGATTGGCTACATCTAGGGAGGGATTTTGTGATGGGATGGCCAAAGCCCTGGGATGGATTGGCTCTCTGTCCAGGGTATTCCTGCCTTGTGCTCAGTGTTTCCCATTGAAACCAGACCCACCAAACCCTGATTAGGATTAAGCAGTTGATTAAGATTAAAACCAATGACAATAAAAAAGTACTATTCAGCCGCTCAGGTAGCGCAGCGGTAAAACACACGCAGTTCACCAAAGCTGAGATCTCGAATACATCGTATCGGATCTCGGCTCTGCCTTGCCGGCTAAGGCTGAGCGGCTACATGAACAACGATTGGCCTGTTGTTTAGATAAGGGGCGGGACTAAGCCGGAGGGGGACTCTCTCTCAGACTAGTGCGATTACGACCTGCTGGCTGGTTGGTGGCGCCTGCACGGAGATGGGGAAGGAGTGCGGTAGAGGGTGTGGCCCTCCGTGCACAGCACCGTACCGCAACTGCACTCGTCAAGTGTAGGTGATAAGATGTTCGATTGCTGTGCACGTGTCGGAGGGGACGTGGAGCAGCCTCGTCCTCCGCAATCAGGAGCAGGGACCAGCATTAGTGAGAGGATGATTGATGGATAGAAATTGGATGCGCTAAAGTGGGAGAAAAAGGGGTAAAAATAATCAAATCTATATAAAAAAAAAAAAGTACTATTCAAGCTAGATTAAACCGACCTTTATACTGAGATGTGAACTGAATTCAAAAATGACAATTCTAGTAATGACTGCATGAGTGCAGGTGAAAAAGTCTCTGTTAGTCAGTAAGGATCACGTGTGTGTGGAAAATTCCTTCCTAAAAAGTGGATAAGCTTGGATAAAGTAAGAAGCCGGATAAGCTTGCAGGCGGGAGGAAGCACATGTATTGTAACTATTATTTTGGTATATTGATGTATTAAAAATGTCTGTTTATGCAAATCTTATTCTTGTAGTCTTACTAAGCACAGTATCTGCATTGTGGAGATAGTGTGTCACATAAACACGAAAGGGCATACAAAGGGTGGTAAAGTGGTCTAAAGCATTAGTTCTCAACCATGGGGCCAAGTGAGTTTAAATAAGAAGAGAGATGGAAAAATCAATAAGCTAGTGGCATATGTCAAACAGATCTATTTTAGACTACCTATAGCCTACGTTGGGTCTTTCAGAATGCACACATTTGATTTGCCCACCACAAAAGTGCAAAGGTAAAGGGATGGCTATAGGGAACTATAAAAGATTCAGATTCAATTTTTAATGCAGATCACATCACATTTTATCATCCTTGGTGGAAGAGTAGGAATCATTTTATAACCCATGTTAAGGGGGTCACAAGTGGAAAAAAAAGGTTTTGAACTGCAGGTCTAAAGCACAAGCACAAATTCAGGCAGTTGTAGCCTAGCGGTTAAAGTACTGAACTAGTAATCAGAAGGTTGCTAGTTCAAGCCCCACCACTGCCAGGTCGCTGCTGTTGGGCCCCTGAGCAAGACCCATAACCCTCAATTGCTCAGACTGCATACGTCATAGTACTGTCGCTTTGGATAAAGCCGTCTGCTAAATGACGATACCGTAAATGTAAAAGTCTAAGCAGTGCATAACATTATGACCACCTTTCTAATATATGTTGGTCCCCCTTTTGCTGCCCCATACACAACAAACTGCGATGCACTGTGTATTCTGACACCTTTCTATCAGAACCAGCATTAACTTCTTCAGCAATTTGAGCAACAGTCGCTCGTCTGTTGGATCGGACAACATGGGCCAGCCTTCGCTCCCCACGTGTATCAATGAGCCTTGGACGCCCATGACCCTGTTGCCGGTTTACCACTGTTCATTTACATTTACATTTTCAGCATTTAGCAGACGCTTTTATCCAAAGCGACTTACACAATGAGCGGAACACGATGAGCAATTGAGGGTTAAGGGCCTTGCTCAGGAAACCAACAGTGGCAACTTGGTGGTGGCGGGACTTGAACCGGCAACCTTCTGCTTACTAGTCCAGTACCTTAACCACCAAGCTATCACTGGCCCCACTGTTCCTTCCTTGGACCACTTTTGATAGATACTGACCACTGCAGACCGGGAACACCCCACACGAGCTGCAGTTGTGGAGATGCTCTGACCCAGTCGTCTAGCCATCACAATTTGGCCCTTGTCAAACTTGCTCAAATCCTTATGCTTGAGCATTTTTCCTGCTTCTAACACATCAGCTTTGAGGATAAAATGTTCACTTGCTGCTTAATATATCCCACCCACTAACAGGTGCCGTGATGAAGAGATAATCAGTGTTATTCACTTCACCTGTCAGTGGTCATACTGTTATGCCTTGTCTGGAGATGTAGATGTTGTGATGAGGTGCTGAGGTATCAATTGGATTCATCCAGATTGAAAAAAATGAGGACAAAATTCTCTCCTTCTTTTGTCCTTCTGCCTGTTTTGCCACCTGAAAATGGCACCAAACCATCACTTATAGGTCACACAGGTTTCATTTATTTAGAACAAAAATGCACTTATGGTTTTCCAACCCCAGAATTCATTTTCTCCTTTATGAAGACCTCAATGTTACATGTTAACTCAGTGTGCCATTTCAGTGCACCTATTAGAACAGACGGCCATGCAAAATGAATTCATATATGACTATTTTCACAGAGCGCATCTGTGTATCACGCGAGCGACGTCACATTTTCCCTTCGACGTGCCTGTGATGTTTTCACTTTGTCTTCCTCATAAGATCATGTTTTGGATTCTCATTGTGTTTTCACAACGAATGCCATGAATTACCATAGAAAGATATCCAAACAGAGCTGAAATTCATGAACGTGTCATTGTTAATCATGCTTGGCGAGGGCCGTCACCTCCATCCCTCCCGTTGCCATTAATCTCACTCAACTCCAGCTCCGGCGGCACCTGGATTCTTATCATTATGAACGAAGAGGACGCCTGGATGCGGAGGGGGAGGCGCGAAGTCCGTGCTATATCCTTTCGCTTATTGGAAGTGACAGAGTGAAAAATAAAGGGCTAGTAAACACTATAAAAAGTATTTCATATGCACAGATATGGTGATTATTTCTCAGGAAAACAAAAAAAAAATTGTAATCTAAGCTCTGCTAGGGCTGGAAGCTTGTTGCTGTGTATCATTTCTTTGTGCTTAAGAAATTAAGCGCACAAGGTCTAGCTAAGGCCTGCGAGCTACATTTAAATTTCCTTTATAAATGCTGGGAAAGAGAATATATAAGAATATAAAAGTAAACATATACAGTAGATTACATTAAAAACAGACATTTCTCATTCTTAGAAAGACTTGTTTTTGTTTGTTCCTCAGACTAACGTCTGCATATTTTTTTATTCTAACAGACTAACCCACTCTGCCTAGTGGGCTGTGAAAGCAGCAACCTGTTTACATATCCATTCGAACACAGAATTGTGGTGTTATCTGTCAGACGGGCATCTACACAGACATGACTGGCTTATGTCTAAGCAAGCTAGCCAGCGCACGTCTCTCTATTTACTTAAGTGATAGGCTTTATTTTGCCAGGAGGCTCGCTTTGTTCTTGCCTTTTACTCTGTTTTATGCTTAATTTTTGTTCTAGTACTTAGTTATGCACCATCACTGCAACAGTAGCCACCAGCAATGCTTCAGACTCAGAATAATAGATACTCTCCACTATACTATACACTGATCAGCCATAACAGGGAGTGTAGAAACAAGGAGGTGGTTTTAATGTTATTAGCTCCACTTACCATATAGAAGCACTTTGTAGTTCTACAATTACTGACTGTAGTCCATCTGTTTCTCTGCATGCTTTGTTAGCCCCCTTTCATGCTGTTCTTCAATGGTCAGGACTCTCCCAGGACCACTACAGAGCAGGTATTATTTGGGTGCTGGATCATTCTCAGCACTGCAGTGACACTGACATGGTGGTGGTGTGTTAGTGTGTGTTGTGCTGGTATGAGTAGATAAGACACAGCAGTGCTGATGAAGTTTTTAAACACCTCACTGTCACTGCTGGACTGAGAATAGTCCACCAACCAAAAATATATCCAGCCAACAGCACCCCGTTTGCAGCGTCCTGTGACCACTGATGAAGGTCTAGAACAGGGGTTATCAACCTTTTTAGGCATGCGCCCCCCCTTCGTGTGCCGAGCACGACTTGCGCCCCCCTCCCCTTGGTGGAACATACTCGGTCCCTGGATAAGGCACGGCTCGAGCACGGATGCCAAGCACGGCTTTCGCCACGCGCCCCTCCCCTTAGTGGACCACGGCTCAATCGCGGATGCCTGCTGCGTCCTCCGCCAGTCTCGTGTGCCACCGGTTCATAATAATAATCTCGTAGTGCCACGCCCTCCCCGGACGCCCGCTCGCGCCCCCTCGGGCAAGTACTCCACAGGTTGAAGACCCCTGGTCTAGAAGTTGACCAACTCAAACAGCAGCAATAGATGAGCGATCGTCTCTGACTTTACATCTACAAGGTGGACCAACTAGGTAGGAGTGTCTAATAGAGTGGACAGTGAGTTGACATGGTATCCACTCATACCAGCACAACACACACTAACACACCACCACCATGTCAGTGTCACTGCAGTGCTGAGAATGATCCACCACCCAAATAATATCTACTCTGTAGTGGTCCTGGGAAAGTCCGGACCATTGAAGAACAGCATGCAGCATGAAAGGGAGCTAACAAAGCATGCAGAGAAACAGATAGACTACAGTCAGTAATTGTAGAACTACAAAATGCTTCTATATGGTCAGTGGAGCTGATAAAATGGACAGTGAGTGTAGAAACAAACTTTATCCCTCAAGGAACTGAATGCGTTTTTATTCCTAAAGAACAATCTGACATGAAGGTTGCATAAAGGATAAAAGCTCTTCAAAAGGCAAAGGTTAGCCCTACTGGTTATTAGCTTCTACGTATTAAAACACTGTTCCGGGTTTCCATATTTGTCCATCCGCTGTATCTGAAAAGGCTGTTTGAGTTTACTTTGCCCTTTCCAGATCCTTTCATGGCCAGCAGGAGTTCACTTCAAAGAAAGAAGCGATACCATTTCTTTTCTTTCCTACTACGAGTTAATCCCAGCAGAATCAGGATGCAGGTCGGGGTACGTCCCGTCCATATAATGTGACTGCTCTGAGTAAATACACTTAACAGGCCATGAAGGAGCAGACAAATAAAAGACCGGGATGTATGGGAGCGATCTCGTCACATTGCCACGGGGCCTCTGCGCCTCAGACTTCTCCTGATAAGCTTTTCCATCGGCATTGTTCTGAAGAGATAGAACCGACTGAAATGAAATCTAAAGGCTGAAAGAGCCAATTCTCCCTCTCCTTCTGTCTCGCCCACTCTCTGCGAGCTTATCTACGAGAGAGACAGAAGAAAATGGGCACGCCGAGAGAAAAGCCCAGGTCAACCTCCCTCCCTCTGTCGTTTCATTCCTTTCAAGCTGACCACCGTCAGACGTTCCTGTATCTACACCTCGCACATGACTCGTCTTCCAATAATCCCACCGAAAACCTGTGCACACGCCACTGAGTCAATCACATCCCACATGCAGATGAGAATACGCCACGTCAGGTGTCCTAAGAAAATTCGGAACTCTTTTTTTTTTTTGCCAAATGTGTCCAAAAACCGTTTAGGAACGTTTCCCAGCTCCGCTGCCCTCCCTTCCCTTTCAGCTCGGGCTGCCTCCAGCAAGTGCCACCCAGGAGAACCGTTCTCATTAACCTTTTGCGCCTCTACTCAGCGCCGTTTAACGGCAGAAAAATTCACCTCCCATGTCAGATCGATTCTTTCCACGCTTTCGTAATGCTTACTGCTCAGTCTGAGCCACCGTTTCTCCTCCTCTTCAATTTAAAAGACCTGTGAAAGCAAATTTCCCCACTTTGCTTTTAGCGTTTTGAATTTATACATGAATCTGTTCAGCGTTTTTTTTTTCCTACTCTGAGTATTGGGATCGCTTTTTAAGCAGGGCAACTGGAGAACTGAACTGCCCTCCGGCTAAATATGATGCAATTTCCCATAAGCAATGCCAGGACGTGGGGGGAATAATGATGAGTGGCTGACATGGATGAAAATAAAAAATTGACATACATAAAAAATAAACGTGATTTTTTTTTTTTTTTATGAAGCAGCCCTGAGCCTAAAAACATGAATTTTACATGTTTCTTTTTCCATTTAATAGATTTACTTATCTACTTTTACTAACAGCTTTATTCTGGTCAGGACTGTAGTGGGTCTGGTGCCACAAGTAAATACTGGGAGCCGGGCAGTAACAAAACCTGGAAAATACACCTCAAAACACTCACTCACCCAATCACACAGCCAATCCACCTGCTGTATGTTTATTAAAGGCAGGAGGAAAGTGAAGTACCCTGAGGAAACCCATACAGACCCGAGAACAGGCACAACAGCACCACCGTGCCATCCCAGGCCTACTATGTTTACATTTAAAAGAAAAATACGGTAAATGCTTCCCAAAAATCGCTCTGATCAGAAAAGGTTCCACACTAGTAACATAAAATAAAAAAAGGTCAAATGGACATTTAACCACTCAACAAGGTAGCATGCAGATTGCAGCAAGTCAATCACATATTGACAATTGTATCATTTTTTGCTAATTTATTTATGCATTTTCTCACAATTTTAGCGTAGCCAATTAGTCCTCCACTGCTGGGAACCCCAATTGTGTCCAAGGAGGTTATAAATTACGACCCCTTCTTATTTGCCCATACTTCAGTGGATTTGTGCTGTTCTGATCCCAGCCTTCCTTAACTTTTTTACAGGCCTATTGGGCTACTAACCAGGGTCTTTACATAGGGTTGAAAACCTCACCCCTTTTTTAGTGGCCAATTTTGTCTGCTGCAGGCACTGCCAATTGTTCCTGCTAGGGGGCGTCCAGCCAACCGGTAGCAGAGCTGAGATTCAAACTCAGAGAGTTCAGAATCCCAACGCTGGTTTGCACCTAGTAACCTGGGTGCCGGTAAAGGGGTTATATTAGGATTTTAATGGGCCAAAGTTCAGAATGAGAACTGCTATTTATAACAGAGGCAAAATAGGACCTGTCTATAGGAGAAATTCATTCATTTATCTTCAGGACTGCTACATACGTGCTTGAAATAGGTCTGGAGTGTATTCTGGCAAAAACTGGTAGCATGGTGCAAAGATAGACCTTGGACAGGAATTTAAACACCCATTCATTTAATTTTTTACACTTAATCAGACTTAGGGAAAACTTTGCACTGCCAATTTAAATACTGCCAGTACCTATAAAGAACCTGAACTGATATTGGGTGCATATTAGTGCTTTAGACACTAGTAACTTGTGTTGTGTGTGTGTGTGTGTGTGTGTGTGTGTGTGTGTTTGTGGCCTATCCCAGGGACACTAAAAAGAACCTGAACTGATATTGGGTGCATATTAGTGCTTTAGACACTAGTAATTTGTGTGTGTGTGTGTGTGTGTGTGTGTGTGTGTGTGTGTGTGTGTGTGTGTGTGTGTGTGTGTGTGTGTGTGGCCTATCCCAGGGACACTAAAAAGAACCTGAACTGATATTGGGTGCATATAAGCACTTTAGACACTAGTAACTTGTGTTGTGTGTGTGTGTGTGTGTGTTGTGGTGTGTGTGTGTTTGTGTGTGTGTGTGTGTTTGTGGCCTATCCCAGGGACACTGGCAACAATGCGCTGCCAATCTAAAAACTGCCAGTACCTAAAAAGAACCTGAACTGATATTGGGTGCATATTAGTACTTTAGACACTAGTAACTTGTGTGTGTGTGTGCGTGTGTATCTATCCCACTATCCCAGGGACACTGGCAACAATGCAGTCAACTGGAATAGGTTGCAGGTCCATGAGAGGGCAACATAAACCCACTGTAAGAAAGTCTAACTCACATGTGGTGCAGTTGATGAGGAAATGATCAAAAAGAAGTGGATGGATGTGCGGACTTTCTGTAGTGGTGCAGTGACAAAACTAAAGATCAGTTCAGTCACAACTTGAGTCGCTTTAGGGTTATTACAGTAGGGTGAAAGCGATTAGTGAAGTTCTTGGCAACCTAACGGGTGAGTTTGAACCACTGATTTTCCAGTTACTAGTTCAGTACTTGGTGGCATGGTGGCTCGGTGGCTAGCACTGTCACCTCACAGCAAGAATGTCTTGGGTTTGATTGACAGGTAGAGCAGTCCGGGTCCTTTCTATGTGGAGTCTGCATGTTCTCGTGCTATGGTTTAGTTCCACAGTCCAAAGACGTGCAGTCAGGTTAACTGGAGATACTAAAGTCCCCATAGTAAGTGTGGGTGTGTTTGCTTTGTGATGGACTGGCAACCTATCCGGGGTGTTTCCTTCTTTTTGCCCAGAGAATCTGACCCACCGTGACCCTTAGTAGGATAAAGCAGTGATAAAACAGACACTGAATGAATTAATGAATAGTTCAGGACCTTAAACATTAAGCTACCACCGAGAATGCTTAATGCTAATAAATAAAATCTGCTTCATCATGCCACAATGTAGCCGGTTCATTTTTCTGTACAGAGGTTGATTGACAATCAACATTAAATAAATAATGCAATAATGCATCATTGGAATAAACAGCGCATACCGTTTAATATGCTAAGGGGAAACCAAACAAACAAACTGTTGCTGTTTCAGTCATTGAAGTAATTTGTTCCCTTTCATTTTTGTAATTGTAATTAAAACAGAGTGGCTGAGAGCCGGGCGTATAGCTCAGACTAGCAGCGCAGGCCCTTCCATCTTTCTTCTCTTATCAATTAGTGTAACAATAATATTGCTCCCTTGCTGCATGAGCCATTAGCATTTTGATTGAACATCTCAAACACAAAGTGGCAAGCCTGTTTAATGCCACTGGATTGTCTTGTGTCGTTCCGTGTTCCGCATGCTTCTCCACTGGGGCCTGTTACTTTCATCTGAATGAAAAAAAAAGCCTCCAATAGGGGGTTTGGAAAAAGGGGATTGTAAAACATGTCTGGAAAGAAATTTTTTTTTTTAAATGTGGTCTACTACTTTCATAGGGGAAAAAAACAGAAACAAAAATGAGCGAGCACGTCTGGAGCTTCAGTGGGCTTTTGGCTGTACTGTTCCCTGGTTCATCAGCAAATCCTCCTTCACCATGGAGATCCTTCAGAACAAAATGTTAGCACACACATCCAGTGAACAAATGCTACCAAGAGAGAACAAAAGAGTCAGACAGAGTAAGAGCTGCTTTTATTTATAGATAAGTTTACCACTTTTTTTTCCTCATATCCAAGGGTGCTTTCACACCTTGCTAAATGTGAAGCGTTTTTTGAGGCTCTGATCCATTTGACTACAATACCGCAAATAAAAATATGGTTTGCTTTACTAAAGCAGTCTGAATAATTGAATTTGCATTTGGACTTGGGGGAAGGTGGGGGAGGCAGAGGGTTTCAAATCATGAAAGCTATACACAGCTTAAACATAAAACTCCCACCAATTAGGAGTTTCTTACATTTACTTTCACTTTTATTTCCTTGCAGACAGGATGAACCTGAGATATTTCATGTTTTGTCTGGTCAACTTCATTTTATTTATTACTAAACATACATTCCTACAATTCATGCCAAAAAAGACCTGGAATGCTCATTCATCTAACCACAATACACGTTTCCACTGTGTAATGGTCCATCCTAGATGCCCCCGAGCCCAGAGAAGTCGACGCCACTTCTGGACATGGTTAACATAAGGCTTCTTTTTTGCACAGTAAGGTTTTAAGTGGCATTTGTGCATGTAACTCTGTATTGTAGTGCTTGACAAAGGTTTGCCAAAGTAATCCCTCACCCATGTGGTCATATCAGCTATTGTTGAGTGGCGGTTCTTGATGCAGTGCCGTCTGAGGGATCGAAGATCATGGGCGTTCAGCTTAAGCTTGCACCTTTGGCCTTTGCGCACTAAAATTCATCCCGATTCCTTGAATGGTTTAATTATATTATGCACTGTAGAGGGAGAAATATGCAAATCCCTTCCAATCTTTCTTTGAGGTACATTGTTTTTAAACATTTCAGTGATTTTCTCACACATTTGCTGACAAACTGGAGATCCTCTGATCATCTTTGCTCATCAAAGACTCAGGCTTTCCTGGATGCTGCTTTTGTACCAAACCATGATTACAATCACCTGTTGACGTCACCGTTTTGGAATCACATGATTATTTAGTTTTTTTTACCTCATTACTAGCCCTAAATTGCCCCCGTAGCAACTTTTTTTGGAATGTGTGACAGGCCTGAAATGCAGGAATGAAGGTTTATTAATAAATGAAATGAAGTTGAGCAGACAAAACATGAAATATCTCAGGTTCAAACTGTATCAAAGAAGTATCTAGGGTTTAATCAAATAAAAGTCAAAGTAAATGTAAGGCACACTGGATTCTTATTTTATTTGCATTTTCCATGCTGTCCCAACTTGTTTTCTGATTTGGGGTTGTATTAATGTACAATCTTAATACAATACAATAATACACTACTGAACCGTTTTGTTTTTTTTACTTGTGGTAATGAAAAGAAAATCAGTAAACCTAGTAAACTAATATTGTTGTTTGTTTAATGGGTAAGTCATCTTTAGCATTTAACAATATGCTTTTTTCTTGTTTAGGTTTGCTCTGAAACTTGCCCTTATTTTTTTTTTTTTACTTTTTTATAATATATTATTTTATTAAATATGTCCAGGACAATAAAACACAGTTTTTTACTTATATTTTAACAAAATTTAATAATTACATCCAACTGTATGTATGCTGTTTTATTAATAGCAATCCAAGGTTTAAAATTATTCCTATATGGTATAGTTAATATATCGATATATAAAGTAAATGTAACCTAAACACTCACTGTACGCAGAATATAATTCTTCAGATTATGTATTTACAATTAAAAAATAATAAATATTTATACAGTTTAACTGACTAGTTTTAAAAATGATTTATGCTTAAACATGAATAATATGTACTTTGTTCAATTTTCCAACACAAAGCAGTACTTTTCTATACGATGAGAAGACGCTGCCTAATAATGTACAGCGAATTAAGGCTAGAAGATTTGGATACACGTGAGTTATTTTCAATACATATCATACATTTCTAAGCATCTATGATTGTTAATACAATGTCAACAAAGATGTACTGTCACGCCGTTGGATCTTCTAAAAAGTATTTGCCAAAGTCACTGAGGATTTAAAAAACAAAGACATTTTAAAATAGAAATACGTATTCTAAATGTTCCTTTTTTGCTGCAGGGCCGGCAGCTACGTCACTGCTTGTTTTTATGTCTGTGTACTTCTTTACTTCTATAGTCACTCTTAAAGCAAATAAGGAACTGATCCAATTTCCTGCAAGTATGTGTGTGTATCAGTGCTTTTATGAGTGAACGAGCGGTGCTGGAGGATACAGGCAGGTAAAATGATCACAGGTTTGACAGAAGACATTTTGTAAAGGAGGAGCGCATTGATTTTTTTTTTTGCTTTGCTGTGCTCTGGAGACACGTTGTAATGTTAGTTTAAAACACCCTTGCTGTACACACCGTGGAGATGTGCAGGGGGAGAGGGATCGATGTGGTAAAGTGCTAGACACAGTTCGAAAATAAACTGCAATGGAAGAATCCATATTACAGCATACAGGGCCAATTTGGAACTGACGGTGGGTCTGTAGCCATGCTTGGATTAGAACGTCTTTCACTCACTTTTACCTGTTTACTGAACACAGCGTTTTATTCCTTTAACCTTAACAAAGCCTAGCTGTTTCGTCCCGGTAGTATCTTAACCGGGGATCAAAAGCCTCCCTAAAGGGCACAGGTTACCGACCGGGTAGTGGGTACATTTAAATTATCCCTTTCAAGTTTTGTATTTGTCAGTCATTTTTTTGGCAACTTTGAGATGTAACCATGTATTGTTTAAGCAAAATACCAGACATTGACAGAAAAAGGTCTGTTTTGCTTGGTTAGCTGATCTCAAGAGTCGAGCCACAGAGTACTGGCCTGTTGGATTACTCAACAGACACTATTGGCTATGTTTAAGGGAGGGTAAAGGCCCTCCTTGCCACTGCTACAGCAACTGTACTATACTTCAGTTAAGGTGCTAGCATGATGTCAGTAAAAGCATATGGAGGTAGTAGTCTGGTCATCTGTATGTGCTAGGACTCTTTATATAAATTAACTGCTGGCTGGGATAAATACTGGCCAGTTGCTTTGCATGTGTTGTGAAAGGCATGTGCTGGCCTGTGGATCCCGTTGGACAGTGGGGTGTAGTGTGGCAGGTATGGTTTGCCTAGTACACTAGGTAGGTAGGTAGGTAGGTAGGTAGGTAGGTAGGTAGACAGACAGACAGACAGACAGACAGACAGACAGACAGACAGACAGATAGATAGATAGATAATTTAATTAGCTACTACGTACATTACATAGTAAAGCATCCCTCTTAATTATTTTATATGTATATGTGGCAGGCCATGTATTTTTTAAGCCAAATACCAGACATGGACAGAAAAAGGTTTGTTTCGGTTAGTTAGCTGATCTCAGTGTCGAGCCTCTGATTGGCTATGTTTAAGGAAGGAGAAGGCCCTCCTTGCCACTGCTACAGCAACTCAATGTAGTTCCATGAAGGTGCTGGCATGATGTCAGTAAAAGCATATGGAGGTAGTAGTCTGGTTATCTGTATGCGCTAAGACTCTTTGTGTAAATCCGCTGCTGGCTGGGATAAAGACTGGGCCGGTTGTTTTGCATTTGTTGTGAAAGGTGTGTGCTGGCCTGTGGTTCTCGTTGGACAGGGACAGTGGGGGTGTAGTGTGGCAGGAAAAGTTTGCCTACTACATAAGGAATTTAAGCATATACAAAATAGGTGCCAAAAAGGGGGGTTGTTTTTATAAGGAAGACCCACAGACAAAAGTAAAGACAGAACTAAAAGAAGAGGGATGCACCTTTAACAGTTAACACAGGGGGGTGGGCTGAATAATGCATAAACCAATGAGATTGCCATAAAGTCATTATTTGCATGGTGGTTGTGCCAGAGGGTCATGTGACCTCCAAAGCAGCTGGTTATTACCACTGCTTTATTATTTATCAAAACCATTTTCACATCCAAGAGACCAGGTTCTGTGTGCAGCTGCTCCCTGCCTACCCCCTGCCTCGCCAGCCTGAGACCCCCTGCCAGTTCCCTGCCTGCCAACCGGGCGAAGGCAATCACAAACAAGTCGGCCAATCACTAGAGGCAAGAGCTTTTTTTTTTTTTCTTCGCTGCACCAATGGCCAGAAACTAAAGGTCAGGAGTGTCAATCAGTCAGGGATATTTCCAGAAGATTGAGAAGTTTATAGAGGATTAGCGAGAGAGTCTGCTCCCTCTCGAGTGTTCACAGGAGATGGCATTATGCAACATTTAAAAACAGTACACACGGCTTTTAACCTTTCCTGTCCTTACACAAGTCCCAACTCCGATTCTTCAAGACGTCAGGGAAAGTAATACCCACTTTTTACTTCACTTATTAACCACACTAACTGATAATAGCAGTGGCAAATTAAAAACAACACCAGGATGCCAGGATGGGAGCACATTACAAACATTTGCTCCGAATGCCTACGAGCTTGAGGCTGAGTTCTTTGGTTAATGATAATGAATGATAATTACATATTACACATTTATTAGCCGCTGCATGTGACTGCCGCTCAGCGGGGCTACTGAAGTAATTCAAAGAAGGATCGTAAAAGATTTGCAAGTCAATGAATGCCCACTTTTAACTCTAATGTTTGTCCTTTTCCTACTACGTACACCTTGCAGCCTCACAAACTTTACAGTTCCAGAACATTCTGAGCTACTTCTTACACTTTGTTACCATACTATAGGTTGCTCAGATATATATTTTATTACCAAAAATATGTAGACATCTGACAATGAGAGGAAAACCAATAGGAAATAATCTGAAGTTGCTTCCACTTTCACAGCTATAATAGCCTATATATATATATATATATATACTGTATATATATATATATATATATATATATATATATATATATATATATATATATATGACTCCGGCTCTGATTGAGAAGAACAAAGCTAACCCACGCCCCCTCCTACACTTGACGAGTGCATATGCGGATCAGCACTGTGTACGGAGAGACACGCGCTGATCAGCGCACTCTTTCCTCGTCTCTGTGCAGGTGCCATCAATCAGCCAGCAGAGGTCATAGTTGCATTAGTCATGAGATAGTCCCTATCCGGCTTAATATCACACCCCTACATGAACAACAGGCGTCGTAGTTCTGTGGCTGCTCAGCCTAGCCAGCAGGCAGGGCTGAGACTCGATTTGATGTATTCCAGATCCCAGCTCTGGTGTTCTAGTGTGTGTTTTGCCGTTGCGCCACCTGAGCCTGTGACCATTTCATCAATAAATAAGGCTTGGTGAGCTAAACAGACATAATTGGCTATGTCTGAGAGAGGGTGGGCTTAAGGGATTCCACGTTGCTCCTGCAAATGTGGTGTGTGCACAGAGACGAAGAATAATGGAGATCAGTGCCTGACTCTCTGTACGTGATACTGATTCATGTGTGAACCAGCCTTGTGCAGGTTAAAAGAAAAAATAATACACACGTCAGTGGGGCTGTGTGTGTTAGGTACGGCCGTCCTCGGTCAGGGTAGGAGTCTGCAGCAGAGGAGATACAACTGAGTAACCAGATACGACTACATTGTGAAAAAAAAGGTCAGTGTACAGGGTCCACTATGAGGCCATATAGTTTATTATCATCACTAAGCAATTAATTATATTCAGTGTATACATTTTATTTAAGGCTAATTTATGTATTTTAACAAAGGCAAATAGTGTCATTAATGCAAAACACATCATTGCTACTACAAGACCAATAGCTCCCCCTAGTGGAAAAACTTCCACCTGCTACCTTTGACTAAGTGACTTTGTGATAGAAGTTACAAGCCAGTTAAATGTTTATTTTATTTATTTATTAGGATTTTAATGTCATGTTTTACACACTTTGGTTACATTCATGACAGGACAGGTAATTACTGGTTACACAAGACTCATCAGTTTGGAGAATTTTGTATCTCCAGTTCACCTCACTTGCATGTCTTTGGACTGTGGGAGGAAACCGGAGCACCCGCAGGAAACCCACACAGACACGAGGAGAACACGGAAACGCCACACAGAAAGGACCGAGCCGCTCCACCTGGGAATCGAACCCAGGACCTTCTTGCTGTGAGGTGTCAGTGGTACCGTGCCATCCACTAGTTCAATGAGGTCTAAAACAATTGCTTCGTTACTATATTTGGAATCAGTAAAATGTGTCATGTTTAGTTTGTTTTGATGTTCACTAATATTAAATATAATCTATTATTGTAATAAATATATTATTATGAATATAATTAGATTGTTTTATATTAATAATAATAATTGTTTGTGTGTTTTCACTTGTAATTAACACTATTTTTCCTCACACCGTGCATACAGTTATTAATTTTAAAAAATCAATTCAAGCAATGAACATCTATTAGAATATGTACTAATTACAGGTCATTCCAATCATTTTTCCAATTTATTATCTCTCGGTACGTCCTGTGCTGTAGAAAGCACTCATGCATGTCTATATTATTGATCTTAAATGAGAAGGAAGCACGTCTTCAGGTTAACAATGCACAGATTATTACCCCGCTAATGTCACTGATTGATTGATGAGTTCCGTTCAAGACGAGTGTATCCGGTCCTGTAAAAAAGGAACCCGTCTGACATGAGATGAAGCTCCACTTCCCTCATAACAGTGAGGCTGAATAATGCAGCGGGCATTATCTGAAGCGTGAGATGCGGTGGCATCGTCAGGCACGTTATTTCTTTCCGAGCACGTGGAGCAAACCCCCGCGGTGCTTAACCTCTGGAAAAGACGGCATGCAGGACTCTATGAATGCTGATATGTCGGCGTTGTTGTTCGCTGTCTAACTTCTAGACTCATGTCGGATTTGTTTTTCCTGAGAGGGGTGCGTTTTTGAGGTTACAAATTAAAGGACTAGGACCATTTAAAAGGTCAGTAAGTCTCCATACAGCTATCCACTGATTACCTGCACAAGTATTTCTCTTCACCAAGTAGCATTTGGGTATGAAAATGGACTCATTTAGGCTTAGATGTGCTGCATTTATACTTTTTAAGATTTTTCTTTTTTAAAGGATGTGGGGGGTTAGCTCAGTGTTTAGAGTATTGGCCTGTTGATCAGAGGGTCGAGGGTTTAAGCCTATAACCACCAAGATGTCACTATTGGGCCATAAATCCCAAGTCTCAATAATAAGTCCCTTCGAATGCATAAATATGAAATGCATGAATGTAAATAAGACTGGGGTCTAGAGATAGCTCAGTGGTTAAGGTACTGGACTAGTACAGAAGGTTGCCGGTTCAAACCGCACCACCGCCAAGTTGCCATTGTTGGGCCCCTGAGCAAGGCCCTTAACCCTTCATTGCTCAAAATCGTGTTTAGTCATCATTGTAAGTCGCCTCTGCCATCAACGGCAGCACTAGTGCCAGCAGCACCTTTCCTTGCGTGGTTGTTTAAGCATCCTAAGGGCGCATTCATATGAGAAGGATAAAAACCGCTTTTGCGCTGGCTGTGCCATTGTTTTCACTTATGCCGCATTGGGCTCACGGTTTTTGCGCTTGACGACGCGCATATTTGCCGCTGACCTTTCAAAGCACCTCCAATGTCTCGGACTTTTTGATATGAAGCGATAAAACCAACTCAGGCCATGCAAACATGAACAAAGTTTAACGTGACTTATTTCACTAGAACAACGAGCAAGGATTTCATTCTTGGAGAGAACTTATGAGCAGTAATAATTTCCTATGTTAAGTGTTCCTATGTTATTTTAGTGCATTAAACCACGTTAAGTTTTTTTTTTAATGATAAGCATTTTAGACTCTCTCAGAAAAGCTGATTCTCACAATTACTCAGCACCCTGAGCTACAACACAAGTTTAAACGTGAAACAATGAGGAAAATACAGCAAAACATAAATGTATGTGAATGCTTTCAAAGTTGTTTCACAGAATAGCAGATTTGTGTTGTGGTGCACTTTGATGACGTTTTACCACACTGCCTAAGCCAAGCTCTGAACAAAGCGGCGTTTTGGGCCAAGGCTTGCGGTTTTGCCGCTTCTCATGTGAATGCGCCCTTAGGGACTAACAGCAGAACACTGGTAGTATAGAACAACGTGATTATTAAGAAAGAAAACAACTGACCTTTTGATATGAAAATGATCATATTTTATAAACAGCAAGCTTGTGGGTGCTTTTTATCAGTGTAAACTGATAGAGAAAATTTAGCAATAGAGTCCTCCTATCAGAGTTAATTAGAAACCAGACGTCTCCTTGTCAAGTCCTTTCAAAAAAGTAATGAGTGTGCTTTCACCAATCAGAGGATAAATTGTGCTGTAGAACAAATAAAAATAAACACACTGGCACCTTTGGGGAAAAAAACAAACTTTTTTTGGCTTATGATGACTGACTTATGAGTCATTCCAGATTTTAAATAGCCGTTCTCTTGAAAATGTATTCCAGCATACATCCAGCACTGGAGAGATCATCACAGATACTGCAAACTGTTTAGATTATACAGTTTTGATTGCATGTCACTTTTAATAAAAACATCTGCCAAATAAATAACTGTAATGTTAAATTCAATTAGACGATCCATGTGATTGTAGTGGTACTGACAACTTTTGAGGTATTTGGTAATGAGTTATTTTCAATAGACACTGTTTGACCAGTCTTGTTTCTTTCAGACATCCAATAGCTGCTTTATGTCAGCAGGATGGGATGGTATTATTTGAGCATCACCCACAAACATCAATGCAATGCCATTTGTAGTTATTGCCAGTATTCCAATCTTCCGCAAATGACCCTTCAATACACACAAAAACTGAATGAGTAAACCACTGACTTGCATAATGGTCAAGGTTTATAAAGGGAATTGAACAAGGACGTAGCATGCACAGCTTAATATGGCGATTTTTTGCACATGTACATTCTGAACATTTTTAATAGAGACTTTATTTGCACTTTGAGTCAAAAAGGGACCTGTATATAGGGGCCTATATTTGGCACATATTTCCACACACACTGTCCATTTTATCAGCTCCACTTACCATATAGAAGCACTTTGTAGTTCTACAATTACTGACTGTAATCCATCTGTTTCTCTGAATGCTTTGTTAGCCCCCTTTCATGCTGTTCTTCAATGGTCAGGACCCCCACAGGACCACTACAGAATAGGTATTGTTTGGGTGGTGGGTCATTCTCAGCACTGACATTGCTGTGACATTGACATTGTGGTTGTGTGTTAGTGTGTGTTGTGCTGGTATGAGTGGATAAGATACAGCAGCGCTGATGGAGTTTTTAAACACCTCACTGTCACAGCTGGACTGAAAATAGTCCACCGACCAAAAATATATCCAGCCAACGGCGCCCCGTGGGCAGTGTCCTGTGACCACTGATGAAGGTCTAGAATATGACCAACTCAAACAGCAGCAATAGATGAGCGATCGTCTCTGACTTTATGTCTACAAGGTGGACCAACTAGGTAGGAGTGTCTAATAGAGTGGACAGTGAGTGAACACAGTATTTAAAGACTCCAGCAGCGCTGCTGTGTCTGATCCACTCATACCAGCACAACACACACTAACACACCACCACCATGTCATTGTCACTACAGTTCTGAGAATGATCCATTATCTAAATAATACCTAGTCTGTGGTGGTCCTGTGGGGGTCCTGACCATTGAAGAACAGGGTAAAAGTAGGCTAAAAAAAGTATGCAGAGAAATAGATGGACTGCAGTCAGTAATTGTAGAACTACAATGTGCTTCTATATGGTAAGTGGAGCTGATAAAATGTACATTGAGTGTATAAACAAGGAGGTGATTTTAATGTTATGCCTGATCAGTGTATAAGGCCATTGGATCCTTTATTACAGCTACAATTTGGTATTCTAACTGAACAAAAGAATCAAAAAGTAAATCAGTGCTTACACTGCAGCCTGTGGGCCATATGCGACTTGCAACACAAGGTGGTATGGTGCACACTTGTGTACATTAAGTATATTATTACTACATATTAATGCATTTGTGTGGTCAGCAAGACCAGCTTCATTGTGGCCCATTGTGGCTCAGCAAACAAAGGTTAAGAAGCACTAATAAATGTAAATAATGTATTAATAAAATAAACTTGATAAAGGCAAAAGAGGCTCTTTCAATCGTAGAGTGACACTTTACACTTGCGTTTTGTTTTTGTGCCAGATCTCATGAAGGACATTCCACAAATTACTCTTGTGAGAGTCCAGCCTCTCAGCATTGTAGCTGCTCACCCAGGCATCCCCTCCATTTAACCAGAATAATGAACCTTTCATTGGTGTTCTCCAAGGCACCAATGGCAGCGATAACATAACAAGTAACCTGCAGGTAGTCGAGGACACTGGATCTGGCTCTTAACACAGGTGGAAGTATGACGACTCCCTTTAGCAGTCCTCTGCTCTGAACCCTCACAAAGGAGCCTCAATTTTTAATCGCACTTAAGTAAAAACCTGTCACTGGCTATAATAGTTTAATGTCGTTTCCTGCTAATCACTAACGTTCAGAGAGGTCCCTAGAAACGGAAAAGATATTAAGCGCTAATAGAATGGAATCTCTGTTTGAAGGCAGGCTAGAAAAGGTGAAGGTATAGCTAATTAGATTTACTTAAGGATTTCTGACAGAGAGGTGTGCTGTATGTGAAGTTGGTAGAAATGGCTGCTATTATGCTTCTAAAGGCCAATGCAAACAGAGCTAACCTTTGTGGATCTATAGAAGCTTTTGAGGATCAACACTGCTTATATTGTTTACACACTCTCTGCTACGTTATTGCTACACTTCCAGATCGCCATTAACAGAAATTGGATACCATGGAGAGGCGGTGAAGAGGGATTAAGAGCTTTTGAATTACGGGAGGTCTTCCAATGTCTTACATATCAGGCGATAAATGGAGTTTTATACTCTAATCAGGCCCTGTACAGGTGAAAACAAGTGCTAACTTAATATCCCCCACAATAATGTGCCTGCTGAGGTGCCCAGGTGGATATTCCACACCAGCACTGGGATTCTGAATTCCCTGGTTGGCTGGGCCAGAGATGTTCACAAGTCACAAAATACGAGTCCGAGTCAAGTCACGAGGCTTTAAGCTAGTCAAGTCACAAGTCTTTAGGCTAGAGTCCGAGTCAAGTCACAAGTCTTTAGACTAGAGTCCGAGTCAAGTCACAAGTCTTTAGACTAGAGTCCGAGTCAAGTCACAAGTCTTTAGACTAGAGTACGAGTCAAGTCACAAGTCTTTAGACTAAAGTCCGAGTCAAGTCACAAAATAATATAATATACACAAAACACATATTGAAAATGTACTTAGAAATAAACAAATAAGATGTAAGTTCAGATGAAAAACCACAACAGATTAGCAACTGTATTTTGCCGTTTTACTTAGTACCTTTACTTTCCTAGTCATTGTGCAAATGAATGTAATTTACGTAACAAGAAGATACCAGTTAAAAGCTTAAACTGATACGTTTTGTTTTCATTGCAAAACAAAAGCGCGCAAAAAATCACGGCACAGCAGCCAAAATCCAAAACACAGCAAAAAAAAAATCATAACCACTGCTTACCTTAGCTTGTGTTCTTCTAGATGCTATAAAATGTATAACCATGTGTGTCCCATTAGGAATCTAATCCGTTATTTTGTAAATGTGCTTATAATTAAAAACCTCCAAACTTTTCCCGGTTGTGAAGTAAAACACGAACTCGTTAGAAAGCCAATCTAGCGTTTCATTGACACATCATCTGTGTAACGCAAACTGAATTAATGCAAATAACAGCATTTCTTACTAAAAATTAAAATCAGAAGGTCTGATTGGTTCAGAAAGCGGTCTTTCAACCATTAGCGCCAATTCTGTAAAAGCGTTCCATTCACCCTCAGTTGTTCCTGTGAAGTGCACTACGTAGGGTATTCCACCATTTTAAGTGAGATTCCTATCCAAAGGTAGCAAAAATGTTCAAATGAAGTAAACTTCAAACTGTGTAGGGAGTAGGGAGCGATGCTTCATTGTCACACATAACTAATGTTAACACATGCTGACACTAGGGACTCTTGTTGTTTACGAGTCATTTTTCTGCGAGTCATGAGTCGAGTCCGAGTCATTTGAAACGAGTCGCAGACTCGAGTCCCCATCTCTGGGCTGGGCACCCCCTAGCAGGCACAGTTGGCAGCACCTGCAGCAGACAAAATTGGCTGCTAGTCTTCTGGGTGGGAAAAGATCAGACTTAGGAAGGGGTGGGTTCTTCAAAGCTGTGTAAGAACCCTGCTCGAGATGCCTGCACAGAAGTGGAGGAACGCTGTGATCGGTGCCTGACTCTCCATGCGTGAGACTGGCCTTCCACCAAAGTCTACGTCAGGCAAAAATACCCTACTCGGACGCAATCAGGGTCCCCTACAGCAAATAAACTAATTGGCTACTATAAATTGAGAGGAAAAGGGAGAAAGTTCATAAATAATAGAGAAAAATCAATGTGCAATTAAATTTTTGGCATGTTTTTGCCTTAATAGGTGTTTTACAACAACGTTGGGGCAATGCTGTATATCATTTAAGATTGATTTCTCAATAATAAAAGTCCTTGATTGTAGATGTGAACTAGCACAACTACAGAAAACATTTTACAACAAACTGCAGTTATTATGGACAGGACCATTAGGATTAAATTAAAACACAAATGTCAAAAACTAGCTTTCGTCAATTGTCTTACCATTTTAGAAAAGAAAGAGCTATAATACTGAAGAATATGAGTGAATATTGTTTGTACCTTATTCCACATACGTTAATGTATGGTACATGGTATACATCTATCAATGTCGAATCTGCCTTCAGCTAATAGTATTGTTTTACTAGCCTAGTGTAACAAATGCATTTTTTTACTTGCACACATGCAGTAATTGTCATTTTTTATGCCGCAGTGTTGATTAAATCATATTGTACACATGTGCTAGTGTAGTCCCGCCTGCAGGAGTGTATAAATCATAAAGCTGACGTTACAGCAAAACCCTATTACATTAAATGTTTTCTTCCTTTACAGTATTTTAACCTGTTAACGTGCCCACAGAACAACCTTATTTACATGTTATTTGCATGTTATTATTTGCAAAATTTTTCTTAATCACTCAAAACACCTACTACTAACCACATGTGCAATCCATTAGGTTGCAAATGTAATTTTAAAAAGCATTTCACATTTTAGGGGCAGACCTGATCTTTAGGTATCTTCAGTTTGAGTTTGTTTTGCGGTTATAACTTGGTAAGTCTTTCAGAACTAAGATAACTAGATCTTTGCATTGCATAGTAGTATTCATAACCTAGTAGTCATCTGCTCAGGGTTTGCATCGGTCTAAGCCCACAATAGAAACACAGAGCACAGTGTAGGAACTCTTCCTGGACAGAGTGGCAATCCATCACAGGACATCACTCACTGACTCTCTCCCACACACATACGCACAAGCACATCTAGAGGTGATTAAGAGTAGCCAATTTACCTCCTGGCATGTTATGGGGGGTGTGGGAAAAACCACAGCATCAAAAGATAACACAGATGGACTCAGCATATAGAAACGTTTTCTATGCATGTGTGACTCAAAACCATCTGTAATGACTTTTTTTTACATTTACACTATAGTGATTCTCTAAACTATAGTGACTCGTTTACAATTACACTAGAGTAGATCATTTACATTTACACTAGAGCGACTCAATTACATTTACACTATAGTGATTTATTTACATTTACACTAGAAAGACTCAATTGCATTTACACTAGTGATTTATTTACATTTACACTAGAATGACAATTACATTTACACTATAGTGATTTATTTACATTTACACTAGTGACTCAATTACATTTACACTATAGTGATTTATTTACGTTTACACTAGTGACTCAATTACATTTGCACTATAGTGATTTATTTACATTTACACTACAGTGATTCATTTACATTTACACGAGTGACTCATTTACATTTACACTATAGTGATTTATTTACATTTACGCTACAGTGATTCATTTACATTTACACGAGTGACATTTACATTTACACTATAGTGATTAATTTACATTTGCACTATAGTGATTCATTTACATTTGCATGTTAGTGATTGGTTTACATTTACACAATACTGGCTCGTTTACATTAAAGTGATTCATTTACACTATGCTGACTCGTTTACATTTGCAGTATAGTGATTTATTTACATTTACACCATAGTAACTCATATACATTAACACTATAGTGATTCATTTACATTTACACTATAGTGATTCATTTAAACTATAGTGACTCATTTACATTTACACTATAGTGATTCATTTAAACTAGTGATTCATTTAACCTTTAGTGACTCTTTTTCATTTACACTATTACACTACAGTGATTGGTTTACTCATTTACACTATAGTTATGCATGTACATTTACACTATAGTGACTCTTTTTCATTTATGCTATAGTGATTCAATTACATTTATACGATAGTGGTGCATGTACATTTACACTATAATGACTCATTTACACTTACACTACAGTGATTCATTTAACATTTACACTATACTGACTCATTTACATTTACACTAGAGTGACTCGTATACATTTACACTATAGTGATTTATTTACATTTACACTAGTGACTCGTTTACATTTACTTTAGTGATTCATCTTTGTTTATTACCCCAATTTAGATAAACTAGTTCCAGAAAATCAATTAATGATATTATGCAACACAAAGAGTCATAAGTTTAAGACACTCAACAAGTGATTCATTTACGTTTACACTATAACAACGAGTTATAACACAGGAAAAAGTACAAACAAATTGTATGAAAAATTTCTCATCCTGAAATGTAAAATGTTTTGCTGTGCTGCGACTAATCGAGCTCTAATTGCCGACGGGGGGAGCTGGAGAGTGAAGGGCATGGTGTTCTCTAACAGAGCTCAACTTGATCAGATACCACTGAGATAGACAGAGAAAGAGAGAGAGGAGAGAGATAGAAGAGAGAGAAAGAGAGAGAGAGAGTGGTAAAGATAGTGATGGAGAGAATCACTCTTAATCTAATCCCATACTGCCAGACCTCCTCTTCAGCTCAATCACTCCATCAGAGCCACTCTCTCCATGTTTAGAGCTCCCAATAATCACTCAGTAATCAGAGTAAACACAGAGGAGCCGCATTTCAAAGTCACACACTGTAGCACTTAAACAGCCTTTATGCCACACTTTTGGCGCAAAAGATGGTTTTGATACAAGGAGGAGAAAAACACACCCTTACACTCTTATTCTCACCCTTATTCTCTTTTACATAGTGATTTATTTACATTTACACTACAGTGATTCATTTACATGGGCACTATAGTGATTAAATAAAAAAGGCCTGGCTTCCAATCAACACTCCAGTTTGAAAAAAAAAAAAAACTGTTTAAGGCACTCAACAACTGATTCTTTTACATAGTTATTCACTTACATTGGGACGTAGTAGCCTAGTGGTTAGGGTACTGGACTAGTAATCAAAAGGTCGCTGGTTCAAGCCCCACCTCTGCCAGGTTGCTGCTGTTGGGCCCTTGAGCAAGGCCCTTAACCCTAAATTGCTTAGACTGTATACTGTCACAGTATTGTAAGTTGCTTTGGATAAAGGCATCTGCTAAATGCTGAAAATGTAAATGTACATTGATACTATAGTAATTCATTTACATTTACACTAGTGATTCATTTAAATGTACACTAGTGATTCATTTACATGTACACTATAGTGATTCATTTATGTTTATGACCCCAATTAAGATAAACTAGTTCCTGAAGATCAATAATTGATATTATGCAACACAAAGAGCCACAGGTTTTAAACACTAAACTTGAAAAAAGGGGGATGTTAATGATTACACGATTAGCATTAATGATAATCAACAAATAGATAATTGTCAGTGTTCAGGCACATCCAAATAATTGAGTTTAAGTGTTGAAGCCACACACATTGTTAACAGGTATGTGTGCTTTAACGTTGGGGAAGGCCCCTTACTGTTCCAGCATGACTGTGGGTCTGCTCACAAAGTAAAATGCGAGGACATTGGCTCATGCTTTACTGTCAATAATAACTATGATAGGTTTGTCCCCTAGAAGCCTGTTCTACGTAAACAGTCAAATGAGACAGGTATCATGTTCGTCCTCCAAACTGAGACCACACCTCCCTTTCTACCTTTAACATGACTACCTTTAACTGTATTAAACTGTCATGAATCCAGCCTCTCTGTTCTCCCGGAACTCATGTGTCATGTGTATGTGCCACACCCCTGTCTTCAGGAGCACATTGTTTTAGTGGTTTTGTTTAGGGTTTCAAGTCGACATCTCTTCATGATGATTGGACAGTTAGCTAATGATCCACAGCTGAACATCATGGCATTATGAATGCATAATGTATATAAGGACTGTGCTGTGGCCCATTCAGCTGAGAGTTTTAAGGCTGAGAGTTTTGAGGCTGAGAGTGTGTGGCTAAGAGTCCGAGGCTTAAAGTGTGTGGCTAAGAGTCCGAGGCTAAAAGTGTGTGGCTAAGAGTCTGAGGCTAAAAGTGTGTGGCTACGAGTCAGAGGCTAAAAGTGTGTGGCTAAGAGTCTGAGGCTAAAAGTGTGTGGCTAAGAGTCCGAGGCTAAAAGGGTGTGGCTAAGAGTCTGAGGCTAAAAGTGTGTGGCTGAGAGTCCGAGGCTAAAAGTGTGTGGCTAAGAGTCCGAGGCTAAAAGTGTGTGGCTAAGAGTCTGAGACTAAAGTGTGTATGTATTTTCTAGTTCATTTCTCATTCTAGATCGTGTGTATTGCCTAGGAATCTTGCTTAGAGAATCAAACATTCCAGCTTATGTATCTTGATTAGAGAATCATGTCACTTTTTATTTTATAGTCTGGTTCTTGTTTAGCAGTAGCATTGTATTAGCTTACAGGGTGTAGCCTAGCTTAGGGTGAGTAAGGATGAAGTTTCATGCGTAGATTAAGATAAGATTTTTTTATTGATCCCAGTGGGGGAAATTTGACTGTTACAGCAGCTCCAGCACAGTGTAAATACAGTAAAAACAACAGGCAACAGGCTGCTGATCACTCCAGCACCAAGGTGTGCATTTAGCATTTAGCATAGTTCATGTGTTTGTGTGTCTCATGTCTTGTCCTGTGAAATCTAGTCTTATTCATTGTAATCGTTAACAAACATTATGCAACATCTCTGTGTGTAAGTGTGTGTGTCCTCGCCTCTCATACACCAAATATACACAGCCTTCATTACTACCGTGCATTATTACTTTTTAGTTTCATCCTGTAGTGCGCTGTGGGAAAAAAAAAAAATCACAAGCTGTAGGTATTCATGAATGTGTTATAAAGTTTTAAATCCAGGCTTTAGGACTCAGCCAGATTTAAATCCAAATCTGATTGACTGTCACAGCTGGTTTATTTAAAACGACGCTCCATTGTTGTTTGATATGACTCATAAACGAACGATTTAGCGGACGGGTTCCGATATCTTTCAGCAGCTTCTTGTCAGTTCGGATAAAAAGTACTGTACGCGTTTAAAACCGCTTTCCTCAGTGAGCAGTCTGATTTATCTTCAACACAGTTATCTTTTGATATTGATTTTCAAATGCAATTCCGCATGTCTCTCTCTGCCGCTCGCGCGCTCGCTCTTCCGCTTTCCTCGGAAGCAGGCACCGCTCTTTCAGTCAATTTCAACACATCATTCATTATTAGCTGAGCCTGAAATATTTACAGGTATAGAAATCCACTCACGGATTGTGCAGGATGTCAAATTATGTGGAGCAATCGCATGTGCACAAACGCACACACGCGTGTAAACACAAACACACCAGTATTATTTCATTAGCATAACAGAGAAACCTCACATTATCTGAATTTCTGCACCGATTGCTGCTAAATAGGATCTAATCTTTCAGTTCCAGTGATGAATAAACTTTTTATTTATCAGAAAGAACCAGGTTGGGTTGTATCACATGACACATAACATTACAGTATAACCACCTTCCTAATATTGTGTTTTTGTTTGTCCAGCACATCACACAGATGCTCGACTGGATTGAGATCTGGGGAATTTGGAGGCCAAATCAACACCTCAAACTTGTTGTTGTGCTCCTCAAACCATTCCTGAACCATTTTTGCTTTGTAGCAGGGCGCATTATCCTGCTGAAAGAGGCCACAGCCATCAGGGAATACCGTTCCCATGAAAGGGTGTACATGGTCTGCAACAATGTTTTGGTAGGTGGTACGTGTCACATCCACATGGATGGCAGGACCCAAGGTTTCCCAGCAGAACATTGCCCAAAGCATCACACTGCCTCTGCGGGTATGCAGCCCTATATGCAACAAACTGCAATGCACTGTGTATTCTGACACCATTCTATCAGAACCAGCATTAACTTCTTCAGCAGTTTGAGCTACAGTAGCTCGTCTGTTGGATCGGACTACATGGGCCAGCCTTCGCTCCCCATGTGCATCAATGAGCCTGTCGCTGGTTTACCACTGTTCCTTCCTTGGACCACTTTTGATAGATACTGACCACTGCAGACCGGGAACACCCCACATGATCTGCAGTTTTGGAGATGCTCTGACCCAGTCATCTAGCCATCACAATTTGGCCCTTGTCAAACTCACTCAAATCCTTAAGCTTGGCCATTTGTCCTGCGTCTAACACATCAACTTTGAGGATAAAATGTTCACTTGCTGCCTAATATATCCCACCCACTAACAGGTGCCGTGATGAAGAGATAATCAGTGTTATTCACTTCACCTGTCAGTGGTCATAATTATGCCTGTTTGGTGTAAATAAGCACTTATAAATACTAGTAAATTTACTATACAAGTCATACATTATATGGCCAAAAATATGTGGACACCTGAGTATTAGCTTGTTAGACCTGTAAGCTGGGGTCTGAGCACAGGGTCAGCCATTGTACAGTGCCCCTATTGCTCAAGGGTCACAACCTTCCGTTCCCTACTAGGCTACCTCTGTCTCCACGCAAGAACTTGCATTTCCCTCCAAGGACATGCAAGATTTCTTTATGAAATGCTACACTAATACTCATGTCAATAAAGTTACTACAGACCTCCAAACTTCATGTGGCCTTCAGATTAGCTCAAGAACAGTGCGTAGAGAGCTTAACCCTTTGATGCACAACCTGGGTCAAAAGTGACCCAACTGAGTTTTTATTTTCTATATCTTTGCAATAAATTAATTTCGTCATTCAAGCTTTCATGAATTTTTCAATTAACTTGTTTTTGATCATCACAAATCCTTATTTCAGTTTTATATCTTTTGCTTTTTTAATAAAAATCATTTTTGTATCACTACCCTTCTAATGCACAACATGGGTCAAAAATGACCCTTATGTATTTACTATGGAATTTGACAGAAACTACTGACATTTGTAAGTGTTTGTAGTCAAAAACATATTTACTGATCTTTTGAAAGACAACCAAAGATTAGGCTCTTGAATCTTGAATATGTCCAATACTATTTGCTTGCTAGCTGTTTACATATTCTAGTATAGATAGCTTTCATTAGCTAAAACAGCAAATACATGAATAACTGACAAATGTGCATATGAAAATATTCTCGAATGGATGAATATGGGTCATTTTTGACCCATGTTGTGCATTAGAAGGGGTTTGCTTAGCTTGTGCATCAAAGGGTTAATGGAATGGGTTTCCATGGCCGAGCAGCTGCATCCAAGCCTTACATCACCAAGTGCAATGCCAAGCGTCAGATGCTGTGGTGTAAAGCACGTCGCCACTGGACTCTAGAGCAGTGAAGAGGTGTTCTCTGGAGTGACGAATCACGCTTCTCCGACTGGCAATCCGATGGACGAGCCTGGGTGTGGCGGTTGCCAGGAGACCGTTACTTGTCTGACTGCATTGTGCCAAGTGTAAAGTTTGGTGGAGGGGGGATTATGGTGTGGGGGTGTTTTTCAGGAGTTGGTCTCGGCCCCTTAGTTACAGTGAAAGGAGCTCTTGATGTTTCAAAATACCAAGAGATTTTGGACAATTTCATGCTCCCAACTTTGTGGCAACAGTTTGGGGATGGCCCCTTCCTGTTCCAACATGACTGCACACCAGTGCACAAAGCAAGGTCCATAAAGACGTGGATGAGCGAGTGTGGTGTGGACGAACTTGACTGAATCCTGACCTAAACCCGATAGAACACCTTTGGGATGAATTAGAGCGGAGACTGCGAGCCAGGCCTTCTCGTCCAACATCAGTGTCTGACCTCTGGAAGAATGGTCAAAAATTCCCATAAACACACTCCTAAACCTTGTGGAAAGCCTTCCCAGAAGAGTTGAAGCTGTTATAGCTGCAAAGGGAGGGCCGACATCATATTAAACCTTATGGATTAAGAATGGGATGTCACTGAAGTTCATATGCGTGTGAAGGCAGACCAGCGAGTACTTTTGGCAATATAGTGTACAAACACTTCTACAGCTTTAAAGCTTGTTAGTCATGCAGTACAAACTCTGCAGTACAAAAATCTGATGAATGAAACAGGGACTAACAGAGACGAGTCCTGGTAATGCATTTGAGAAGCAGGCCAAAGCCCTTCAAACCTACAGTGGCTTTGTTCCTCTTTTCATGAAGCACAGATGTAATAATATTCACTCGAGACTTAACCAGCAGCCAAGAAGAAAGCAAGAAGATGAAACGCAGAGACAGATAGAGAAAGACTGAGGATGAAGAAAAAATGAGACTCGGCCAAGTACATTTGCATTTTAAGTCGGTGCCAACTGTGAAGATGGCTCAGCAAAATCCTGAAGGAGGCTCTGGCTGAGCGTGTGTACACATCCACCAGCGTGACCTTCGGTCTTTAACCACCTCACTGGAGGATTTCTGAACACACAGCAAAAAGACTAAACGAAGCAACCGGCTCCGCATCAGACCCTTTCTCATTCTTACTCTCAAAGCGCAGGACCTTGGCGAGCGTCTTTTGATTCGGCCGGCGTTCTTTCACAGAGGAAAGCGAGAGGACATGTGGAGAGACAGCCTTTTAGCAGTTGGCTCGTCTGCAACCTTAGACCTGAAGGACAGCTCTGAATAGCTCTATAGCACATAGACAGAATGTGAAGAAAAAGAGAAGATCTGTGCAGATCTCTTCCGTTCTGTCTTCCTCGCTTCGGAATACTCCAGCATTTTTCTGTTTAATCCTAAGCTACTACATTTATAGCGAATGAATGAATGCACTAATAATAGTCTAATGGCAGTCAATAAACGCTTTAAATAAGTAATGATAACACACAAATTCAAAACCAGAATGGAAAAAGAAATGAGATAATGCTTTTCACTTTATTCAGTGTGACATTTGTAAAATAAACATTCACTCATCTTTGCTGTGATGATACTCTCACAGTGATTTAATAAAGTGGCTTGTTTTTTTTTGCCTACCAATATACAAGGGATCTTCAAAAAGTTTCAGCACTTTCATTTTTGCAATGGAAATGGTGAGGGAGGGAGAATTAGTAATTGGTCGTATCTGAGAGACTAAGAAAGAGCCTATAGTCTGGATTTAGCGCCATCTGATTTCCACCTTTTTGGACCGCTCCAATCATTGTGATGTCTACCTGGACCAAATCACAGAGATGTATAGCCTGACCATATCACAGAGATGTATAGCCTGACCATATCACAGAGATGTCTACCTGGACCAAATCACAGAGATGTCTACCCTGACCAAATCACCATGATGTCTACCTGGACCAAATCGTATGGATGTCTACCTGGACCAAATCATGGAAATGTCTACCCTGATCAAATCATAGAGATGTCTACCCTGACTAAATCACAGAGATGTCTACTTGGACCAAATCACAGAGATGTCTACCCTGACCAATTATCACAAAATATTTGTGACAAAATAACAAAATCACAGAAATGTATAGCCTGACCAAATCATGGAGATGTCTACCTGGACCAAATCATGGAGATGTCTACCCTGCCAAATTACCGAGATATCTACCCTGACCAAATCACAGAGATGTCTACTCTGACAAAATCACAGAAATGTATAGCCTGACCAAATCATGGAGATGTCTACCCTGCCCAAATCACGGAGATCTCTACCCTGACCAAATCACGAAGATGTCTTCTTTGACTAAACCATGGAGATGTCTACTTGGACCAAATCACAAAGATGTGTACCTGGACCAAATCACAGAGATGTCTACCTGGACCAAATCACAGAGATGTCTACCTGGACCAAATCACAGGATTGTCTTTCCTGACCAAATCGTTGAGATGTCTTCCTGGACCAAATCACAGCAATGTCTACCCTGACAAAATCGTGGAGATGTCCATCCCGACCAAATCACAGAGATGTGTACCCTGACTAAATTACAGAGATGTGTACCTAAACCAAATCACGGAGATGTCTAATAAATAAATTGGATCACTGTTAATCAAAAAAAGTAGGCAATTAGTTGTATAGCTTTAATAAAGAGGAAAAGGGAGAAATTGCTAATATTAAATCATTTTAACATTTACACTGACATTTACAGCAATTAGTCGACTTTCTGATTTAAAACGACTACCAGAAGTGTTTTGTTTTTTCCTCATTAAACATATCATCAAGTACAAATAAACAACAGAACACTATCCAGCTAAAACTTTTAAAAAGCACCCTACTTAGTAAATATAGTAAATATTAACTCATTATTTTATGACAGCAAGAGACTCTGCTGTTTGGACAGCCAGGGTAAGTTTATTTACCACCTGGCTATAAGTACAGAAGAGTCCTTATGCTTGTCCTTCTTTAGTACCGGCATGTAAATGAAATGTTCTTGTTTAGTTTCATTCAACTTTCAAACACTGAAAAAATATGGCATATTTCTACACTCTAGAAATATATGATACACAGTTTTGTGCTTAAAAGTTTGGTATTTATACATACAAATGTGTTAATAAGGTATAACCAGATAAAAAATGGTCTGTTCTTATTCTTATTCACATCTGTCTACTAAACTAGCCCACGACTGCATAAACATGTGTTTGAGTCTAGGCCGATCAACAGACACAATTGACCGTGTTTGAAAGATGGAGGACTGGATGGAGATTCATCTCTGTTCCACTACATCGGCAACTCATACTGTGAGAATCTGTGCTGATGTGATGCATGTAGCAGAGCAATTGCAATATAAAGTTATAAACACCAGACAAAAGGATGAATATGAGTGAATATACACCAGTCAGGCATAACATTATGACCACCTTCCTAATATTGTGTTGGTCCCCCTTTTGCTGCCAAAACAGCCCTGCAACTGTGATGCACTGTGTATTCTGACACCTTTCTATAAGAACCAGCATTAACTTCTTCAGCAATTTGAGCTACAGTAGCTCGTCTGTTGGATCGGACCACACGGGCCAGCCTTCGCTCCCCACGTGCATCAATGAGCCTTGGATGCCCATGACCCTGGTGCCGGTTTACCACTGTTCCTTCCTTGGACCACTTTTGATAGATACTGACCACTGCAGACCAGGATTATCCCACAAGAGCTGCAGTTTTGGAGATGCTCTGATCCAGTCGTCTAGCCATCACAATTTTGCTCAAATCCTTACGCTTGTCCATTTTTCCTGCTTCTAACACATCAACTTGCTGCCTAATATATCCCACCCACTAACAGGTGCCGTGATGAAGAGATAATCAGTGTTATTCACTTCACCTGTCAGTGGTCATAATGTTATGCCTGGTTGGTGTAGGTCAGTAGGTCGAATTAGATTTAAAAAAAACACTGAGCCCTTGGGTTTACATCAGTCTACTAGACTAGCCCACCCCATATAAATATGCTAAAGCATTTGTTTAGCAATCATGATAAAAAGCGATGAGACAGCACAGTCTCATAACACTGAAGAGAGAGTAAAAAAAACCTCCTTTTAAATTTTTGATAATTATAGTTCGCTTTCCTTCATCGATACTCTATTTTTCACCAGAGGGAAAAAAACATCCATGCAAGCATTATCATCAAATAGTAGTTTTGACGGCGCTCACGGTCTTTTTACCACTACAGTCCAGTTGGGCATTTAATTCACCAGAGGCTCCAGCCGCAAGCAGTAATTGCTGAGAGGCTATTAAAAACTGTGACCTTACAGAACCTCGTTTAGCAGTCGGCGCTAACCGAGGGAGAATTTAACGAGCGTGTCATTGCTAAACAAAGAGACAATCACACATATTCCAAATGCCAAGCATAAAAAAAATGTATACCACATCCACAGACCATAATTGTTGGAAGCCTATTTAATAAATTTCTATGTAAAGCACACAAGGGTCCGTGATGAAATAACTAATCTCCATGTGTATTGTCTGTACTCGGTGTGTACTAGTGTTGAGTCTGGTTTCCGAACCACTGCTCTTGCATGCTCTTTAGTGTGTACAGTGACATTTGTTTTTGTGACATGAGACCCCTCTCACTGCTCTCCAGATCTGCCTGTTTATATACACAGACTATGCACTCCCAAAGAGACCATTTTTGAGTAGAGAGGGCATGGAGACTGAGCAGGAGCAGAACTTCCATTGGGAGTTCCCCACCCTGGATGGCAAGTGGAAATGTGTTTGAATAACACTGTGTAAATCTCACATCTCTGTCGGCACTCTGAGTTGTATTTAATAACAGACAAAAGTCATCAAGACGCAGCAAGGAGCTTTGATTTGTCCACACAAGTGTTACAACATAAACTTGAACTTCATATTTGAGAGTGCTTTTTTGGCAGTACCAAAATGCTTGTGGCGGTGGTGGGGCTTGAAACGGCAACCTTCTGGTTACTAGATCAGTACCTTAATGACTGAGCTACCAATCCAATAAAAGTCATATCTGGGCTAATTATTTGAGGAATTACCATGAAGGCATAAACAGTGATAAAATGTGCTGTTTATGCCAATAGATGTATGGAGATGTAAGGACCCAAAACATCAGGACCACCAAAATGTGCATTACCATATAGAAGCACTTAGTAGTTTTACAATTACTGACTGTAGTCCCCTTTCATGCTGTTCTTTAATGGTCAGGACTCTCGCAGGACCACTACAGAGCAGGTATTACTTGTGGTGGTGGGTCATTCTCAGCACTGCAGTGACACTGACATGGTGGTGGTGTGTTAGTGTGTGTTGTGCAGGTATGAGTGGATCAGACACAGCAGCGCTGCTGGAGTTTTTAAACACCTCACTCACTGTCACTGCTGGGCTGAGAATATTCTACCAACCAAAATTATCCAGCCAACAGCGCCCAGTAGGCAGAGTCCTGTGACCACCGATGAAGGTCTAGAAGATGACCAACTCAAACAGCAGCAATAAATGAGCGATCGTCTCTGACTTTACATCTACAAGGTGGACCAACTAGGTAGGAGAGTCTAATAGAGTGGACAGTGAGTGGACACGGTATGTAAAAACTCCAGCAGCGCTGCTGTGTCTGATCCACTCATACCAGCACAACAAACACTAACACACCACCACCATGTCAGTGTCGCTGCAGTGCTGAGAATGATCCACCACCTAAATAATACCAGATAAAATGGACAGTGAGTGTAGAAACAAGGAGGTGGTTTTAATGTTATGGCTCATCAGTGTATAAGATAATAATAGCAGCCATGGTTTAAAACATACATCAGATTTATTCCCGCCCTTTAGTATTAATACACACACACACACACACACACAACCTCATTTCTTAAAATTACTTTTAGGTTTGACAAATCCCACTGCAAGTGCTAAATAAATCAAGCTGCAATGGGACCACTCTGTATTTCACACAGACACACTGAATGTAAATGTGCTGGAGCAAATCCAAAAAAATGGCATTATGTGCTATTTTTTTCATCTGAAAGATTTAGTCATGCACAAATCACTTCATCCTTGTAGGTGTGGGTCACTGTGGGTCTGGGGCCACTGTGGATAGAAGGGGTACAAGGTGCCAGTCCATCAAAGGCCACTTAATGGAATAAGTGGAGTAACTTTTGATAAATTATGACATAAAACACAGTTCACTTGGCAGTGGAGTCAGACTTTCGGTGTCTATACCCACACTCACTCAGTGTCACAAAGAAATAGTTCCTGGGTTCTGAAGTCACCTCCTCCTCCTCTTTACAGACTGACAGAAGTGGGCAGAAAAGCAGCAGGAACACAAGCTGTGCTTTGGCTGTACCGAGAGCTCACAGTCTTTTATGCTGCTTAACGCATAGCCACACAAGCGCTCCGACATACAACACACACTCCCCGGCCTGTTCGCTCCTGTTTTTAGATATTTTAGATATATAATTTAGATATATAGCCGGGTTCTCGATAAGCTAAAGCACAGTCGTAAGTAAAGGGATTGTATATTACCCTGAAGCCTGTAGGCTGAATCGTACTGGGTTGGGAAACATTCCTTGCCGAACGTTCGCAGGTAAATGTCGGGATAATCGAATCGGGGCGATGGATCGGTTACAGTGAGGACGCTGAGCTTTTATTGGGCCGCATTAGTCTTGACCTTCAGGGCTTAAATGACGTCGAAGATTTAATGCCACAATGTAGCGCACCGACCAAGGAATCCTTAGAGGAAAATTCTAGCTTCAATAGTTCTAAAGTACAACCATGTGTTTCAATTTAAATGAAGCGAAGCACAGAAAGCAACCAGTAGGAGTACCAGTACAATATTTATAAACACGTTCTCATAAGCTACTATTTTCCATATTGTAACAAATATATACTTTATGGACAAAAGTACTGGGACACACCTCTTAACATCAGTAATTCTTGATAGAGGAGTATAAAATCAAGCACCTAGCTGTGCAGCAGGGGCGTAACTACCGGGGGGCAGGTGCACTGGGGCCCATGGCTGGGGGGGGGCCCTCCGCGACATGAACTCAACGCCCCACCGCACTGCCGTCATTATTATATTACAATATTGTAGCGGCGATATGTGAGTGACATTCAGCTTAGCCAATCAGAATGCAGCACCTGGTTTATACATCTGTGTAACCTGCTTACTGTTACTATATACAGTATATACTGTATATACTGTATATATATATATATATATATATATATATATATATATATAGATAGATAGATAGATAGATAGATAGATAGATAGATAGATAGATAGATAGATAGATAGATAGATAGATAGATAGATAGATAGATAGATATAGATATTTGAAATTTGTTGAGGGGGGCCCATGAGCTCCTACTTACGCCACTGCCGTGCAGTTTGCCTTTACATACATTTGTGAAGGACTGGCTTGTTCTAAAGTGCTCACTAAATGTGCGTGTGGCACTGTAATAGGATCCCACCATTGCAATGTTCGTGAACTTACTTCCCTTTTGTCTAGATATTCCACGACCAACTGTGAGTTAGTCAAAAAGTTTCAGCACTTTTATAACTCTATTTATTAAAAATGTCAAAAACAAATTATATTATTTTTCTACATAATCACCTTCCGATGCATTTTTCCCACCGTCATACCAATTTTTTAACGCCATCAGCAAAAAACATGTTTGGTTAAGCGCGTAGCTACTGATGCACCGCTGCTTTCACATCATCGTCACATGAAAATCTTCTTCCCCTTAAAGCTTCTTTGAGTGGTCCAAAAAGGTGGAAATCAGATGGCGCTAAATCCGGACTATAAGCTCTCTCTCAGTCTCTCAGACACAATCGATTACTACTTCTCCCGCGCTCAGCATTTCCAACGAAACTATAAAAGTGCGGAAACTTTTTGAAGAACCCTCGTATAAAATCTGAAACGTTTAGGAACGACAGCCAAGACGTTACAGAGTCAACATTCTGCTGACTCAATAAGTTCCAAACTCTCTCTGTCTTTAATATCAGCACAAAAGCTGTGCACCAGGTGTAGTGTTTAATAAGGATCTACTTCTTTTAGCGGAAACACACCCTTGTGTAATTCGCCTTGGCGACGAGTTATTCATGAACCTAACAGCCAAATCTGAGTTAATTATTCTGATGTGTAGTATCAATCTAAAAGAGGAGGAGTGTAGTGTTTAATAAGGATCTACTTCTTTTAACGGAAGTGCACCCTTGTGTAATTCGCCTTGCGTATTTATACGTTGTTGGTAAAAAGTGAAAGTTTAACTAAAATGATATCTTCACCTCTGTGTGTTCATGATTATTTTAATATGTAGTCATAAGACACAACACCAGGAACATTCATGACATGAGTTTCCTTGGCCAAATATCTGGATACAAGCCTTACTTTGCATAGTATCACACCTAACCTACACTTCCCAGACCTAACCTAGACTTCCTAACCCCAACCTACACTTCTAAAAACCTAACCTACACTTCCCAGCCCTAGTCTACACTCCCTAACACCTAATCTACACTTCCCAGACCTAACCTAGACTTCCTAACCCCTTACCTACACTTGCCAGGCCTAGCCTACACGTCCCAACTGTAACATATGCTTCCTTACCCTAATCTATACCTCCTAACCCCAAACTACACTTTCTAACCCCTAACCTACACTTCCTAACCCCTAACCTACTCTTCCCAACAATAGCCTACACTTCCCAGGCCTAACCTACACTACTTAACCCCCCAATCTACATTTTCTAATCTCTAACCTACACTTCCCAGCTCTAACCTATACTTCCTAACCTCTAACATAGAATCAGATAGAGTGGTGTAAAACACACAGCCACTGGACTCTGGAGCAGTAAACACTAAGTGATATTGGACACAATGGACAAGTCAGAAAACTGACTGCATTATGCCAACACTAAAGCAGACACACTACAAAATCTTCCCAGCAAGCTGGTATAGCTGCGAAAGGGGGAGGGCAATCCATATTATTGCCTATGGCTTTATAATGACATGTCATAAAAGCTCTTTAAGGTGTCCCAATACTTTTGAACATATATCAAGATGAGCATGTAAAAACATCCAAAACAAAACCAGTTTGTTTTCTAGTTCTAGTTTGCGAGCATAATAAAATAATGACAAAATAATTGAACTTATTTCACATTTGTAAGCAAAAATAAGTAAAATGATTGTTAACTCATTTATTTACTCTAGTAATCAGATAATCCTTGCTAAAGTGGGTCCAATGGAAATCCCAGAAACCCTTGGCATGAAGCGAGAGTATACATCATACACTCACTGATTTACACCTTGGGACAATTTGGAGGTGGTGGGGGAAAACCAACAAAGCGTACCAGAATGTCTAAAATCTTATAGAGTGATCTAAAATGTCATCATAATATAAAATAAATAGCATTTCTTTGTGATGTATTAAAATGTTATGTGTAGAAAAACTAAGTATTATACAAAAACTACATGTATTAAATAAAAACGCTCTCATATTTTCAATTCTTCAAAGGAGCCTTGATAACAGCTTTGCACATTTTTTGGCATTGCCTCAGCCAGCTGTACCAGAATGCTATCAGACTATTCCAGTAGCATTATTAAAATTAGCGGAATACATTCAACAATATGTTAAAAAATGATAAATATGCACTATTTGTATTTCTCTTCAGCATATTTGAAGCACAAGCCTTTGGATCATGACAAACTCACTGGTAACACACATGACTACACAAGTGAAATAACAGCGTCTTACCTCTATGTCTATTTGTAGTTTTATCAAACATAAGCATGGCATCCTCGACCTGAAAGAGAGGAGAGATCGGTGTGTGAGACATTTGATAGACAGCAAACAATGAGGCATGATACATTTTTCAAAGCATTCGCATGAGCACAAGACCACACAAACAGTAGCACTCAAAATCAGACACACATGCTTTACAATCAGCAATTCAAAATTACTAACCCTAACCTAGACCCCTTATCTACACTTTCTAACCCCTAATCTACACCTCCTAACCCCTAACCTACACTTTATAATCCCTTATCTACACTTTCTACCCTCAATCTACACTTTCTAACCCCTAATCTACACTTTATAATCCCTTATCTACACTTTCTACCCCCTAATCTACACTTTCTTCCCTCAATCTACACTTTCTAACCCCTAATCTACACTTTATAATCCCTTATCTACACTTTCTACCCCCTAATCTACACTTTCTTCCCTCAATCTACACTTTCTAACCCCTAATCTACACTTTATAATCCCTTATCTACACTTTATACCCTCAATCTACACTTCCTAACCCCTAATCTACACTTTATAATCCCTTATCTACACTTTCTACCCCCTAATCTACACATTATAATCCCTTATCTACACTTTCTACCCCAATCTACACTTCCTAACCCCTAATCTAAACTTTATAATCCCTTATCTACACTTTCTACCCCTAATCTACACTTTCTTCCCTCAATCTACACTTTCTAACCCCTAATCTACACTTTATAATCCCTTATCTACACTTTATACCCTCAATCTACACTTCCTAACCCCTAATCTACACTTTATAATCCCTTATCTACACTTTCTAACCCCTAATCTACACTTTATAATCCCTTATCTACACTTTCTACCCCAATCTACACTTCCTAACCCCTAATCTACACTTTATAATCCCTTATCTACACTTTCTACCCCTAATCTACACTTTCTTCCCTCAATCTACACTTTCTAACCCCTAATCTACACTTTATAATCCCTTATCTACACTTTCTACCCTCAATCTACACTTTCTAACCCCTAATCTACACTTTATAATCCTTACCTACACCTTCTACCCCCTAATCTACACTTTCTAACCCCTAATCGACACTTTATAATCCCTGATCTACACTTTCTACCCCTAATCTACACTTTCTTCCCTCAATCTACACTTTCTAACCCCTAATCTACACTTTATAATCCCTTATCTACACTTTATACCCTCAATCTACACTTCCTAACTCCTAATATACACTTTATAATCCCTTATCTACACTTTCTACCCCTAATATACACTTTCTACCCCTAATCTACACTTTCTTCCCTCAATCTACACTTTCTAACCCCTAATCTACACTTTATAATCCCTTATCTACACTTTCTACCCCTAATCTACACTTTCTTCCCTCAATCTACACTTTCTAACCCCTAATCTACACTTTATAATCCTTACCTACACCTTCTACCCCCTAATCTACACTTTCTAACCCCTAATCGACACTTTATAATCCCTTATCTACACTTTCTACCCCTAATCTACACTTTCTTCCCTCAATCTACACTTTCTAACCCCTAATCTACACTTTATAATCCCTTATCTACACTTTATACCCTAAATCTACACTTCCTAACTCCTAATCTACACTTTATAATCCCTTATCTACACTTTCTACCCCTAATCTACACTTTCTTCCCTCAATCTACACTTTCTAACCCCTAATCAACACTTGATAATCCCTTATCTACACTTTCTACCCTCAATCTACACTTTCTAACACCTAAGATACACTTCCCAGGCATAACCTACACTTCCCAGGCATAACCTACACTTCCCAGCCCTAGCCTAGACTCCCTAACTTCCAACTTACACTTCCTATCCTTAACCTACACTTCCCAGGCCTAACCTACACTTCCTAACCCCTAACCTACACTTCTAAAAACCTAATCTACACTTCCCAGCCCTAGTCTACACTTTCTAACACCTAACCAACACTTTTTGCAGACCTAACCTAGACTTCCTAACCCCTTACCTACACTTGCCAGGCCTAGCCTACACTTCCCAACTGTAACATATGCTTCCTTACCCTAATCTATACATCCTAACCCCAAACTACATTTTCTAACCCCTAACCTACACTTCCTAACCCCTAACCTACACTTCCCAACAATAGCCTACACTTCCCAGGCCTAACCTACACTACTTAACCCCCCAATCTACATTTCCTAATCTCTAACCTACACTTCTCAGGCCTAACATACACTTCCCAGCTCTAACCTATATCTCCTAACCTTTAACCTACACGTCCTAACCTCTAACCTACACTTCCCAACCCCTAACCAACACTTACCAGGCCTAACCTACACTCCCTAACCTTTAACTTACACTTCCCAGCCCTGACCTACACTCCCTAACCCCTACCCTACACTTTCTAACCTCAACCTACACTTCCCACGTCCCAGGCCTAACCTACACTTCCTGTGAAAAGTGATGCTAAACCAGCAGGCCAAGATGAAAAACAGCCTGTCTTGGTGGCAAAACACCATCAGTAAGGAAAAACCAACACACAGGGTTGCAAACACAACCACAGACCCTAATTTCCTCTGCTCAGATTAACACACATGCCTAAACTTTAATGCTAAGGTCCCTCCTGCATCCTAGAGAGCAGCGCAACCCGAATGCAGAAGATTCAGGAGAAACACCTGCTCACAGAGACGTCAATCAGCACCGTGACAAAGAGCAGAGCCGCCGGTCTTAATACGGCTCATCAGCCTCAATCATCCCCAATAAGAGTTACTCTGACTGGATCTCAAACTCAGACTGATGGGAACTGTTATCCACCACTGCAGAGATGTGACTACCGCACTAATGCATATTTATGACAGTTTATCAGATGAGACCTGCTCAGATTCTCCAGATAGGGCTTGAGAGATGAAAAACTATTCTTTACTGTCACGCTAGTTTAAAGGAGGGGTTGGCAATTTCCAAGACTGAAAACGTTGGGGTTTGAAAATACCCATATGACATGTAAATGAAGGCAAAAGTAAAAGAACCTCAGACATCCAACAATCAAACATAGAAGGCATCTCTGTCCATACTTTGCAGTCATGGTGCCTGTCAATTCAGAAAGTTCCTCCTTTAGGACTGATGGGAACTGTTATCCTCCACTGCAGAAGAGGAGGGCAGGACTGATAAGATCTGCTCCATGGTTCAGATTCTCACAATAAACTTGAGTCCATGATAAAAACCACTCTGTATCCCAATTCTCCACTTTTATGAAGTATTAAAGGTACCTAACCTACACTTCCCAGGCCTAACCTGCACTTTCTAACCCCCAAACTATACTTTCTAACCCCAACCTTTAATTCCTAACCCCTAATCTTCACTTCCCAGGCCTAACCTACACTTCCTAACCCTAACATACTTTCTAATCCACACTTCCTAACCCATAATCTATACTTCCCTATCCCTAACCTATGTTTCCTAACCCCAATCTACACTTTGCAACCCCTTATCCATACTTTCTAGCCCTAACCTACACTTTCTAACTCTTAATCTACACTTCCTAACCTCCAACATACACTTCCTATCCCCCGACCTACACCTAACCCCCTAATCTACACCTCTCAGGCCTAACCTACACTTCCTAACCCATAATTTACAATTCCCTACCCAAACCTACTTTTCCTAACCCCTAATCTACATTTCCTAACCCCCAAACCTACACTTCCTAAAACCTAATCTACACTTTCTAACTCTTAATCTACACTTCCTAACCTCCAACATACACTTCCTATCCCCCGACCTACACCTAACCCCCTTATCTACACTTTCTAGCCCTAACCTACACTTCCTAAACCCTAATCTACACTTCCTAACCCCTAATCTACACCTCTCAGGCAAACCTACACCCCCTAAACCCTAATCTACATTTCCTAACCCCCAAACCTACACTTCCTAAAACCTAATCTACACTTCCTAACCCCTAATCTACATTTCCTAACCCCCAAACCTACACTTCCTAACCCTTAAATTACACTTCCTAACCCCAAATCTACACTTCATTACCCCAGCCTACACTTTCTAACCACTAATCCACATTTCCCAGCCCTAACCTACACTTCCTTAGCCCCAATTACACTTCCTAACCCCAAATATACACTTCCCTACCCCTAACCTACATTTCCTAACCCCTAATCTACACTTTGCGACCCCTTGTCTACACTTCCTAGCTTTAACCTACACTCCCTAACCCCTAATCTACACTTCGGAACCCCCAAACTACACTTTCCAACTCTAAATCTACACTTCCTAGCCCTAACCTACACTTCCTAACCCCTAATCTACACTTCCCTACTTCTAACCTACATTTTCTTACCCCTAATCTACACTTCCTAAACTTAAGCCTACACTTTCTAATCCCTATTGTACACTTCCTAACCCCTAATCTACACTTTCTAATCCCTAATCTACACTTCCTAGCCAAAACCTACACTTCATAACCCCTAATCTACACTTTACAACCCCCAGCCTACACTTTGTAACCCCTAATCTACACCTCCTAACCCCTAAATTACACTTACTAACCCCTAATCCACACCTCTCAGGCAAACCTACACCTCATAACCCATAATTTACATTTCCTAACCCACAACCTACACTTTGTAACCCCTAATCTAGACTTCCTAAATAATCATAGATTATTATTAACTGATTTATTACACCTGTTAGCAATTACTGGATGAAACTGATGAATTCAAAAAGAACCTTTGTCCATATAGTGTAATTATTAACTGTTATAGTTCATTTATATCTGAATTCAAACACTGTTTTTTGGTGGTTTGCTCTGCCATTATGCATGCATGCATTTGGATTGGCTTTGGATTAAAGACTAAACTGAAAGTGACTTTGGATTTTAAATCTTAGGTAACTACCACCTCAGTGTGCCTCAGCAGCCCAGCCTCAGAATGGATGGATTATCTTCTTAAATTTCTCACAAAGCCCAGCAGATCCACCTGAACAGAAATGCCATGTTGTGTTTACGCTCCCTAAATATGGACAATTGTGCCCTCGGGGACAGTCACTAGGTAATGGGCCCAAAACCAGTCATATCCTGGTTTGTCCAAAACGGGAGCAGAAACTGGTGACTGGGGCTGCACTAATGCATGATGGGAAGAGACAGTGCCAAAGCGGGCCTCATATGTAATTGTCTTTCTCCATAACAAATCCAACATCTTTCTCTTTCTGTGGTTCAGGTCCAGCGAAGCATTGTGTCACCTGTCACTGTGTGAGAACACGAGTGGAAATGAATATTACAGCCAGAACTGGTGATTTCCACCTGTGTGTTTGTCTCCTGCATTGTGGCATCCACAACAGGACATGAATACGCTGAATAAGAGCTGTCTGTATCACTGTATGTATCTGTATGTTCTGTATCTTTAGGTCTAATAAGACAGGTTTCCACTGAAATATCCATGGTCAGTTGAGGTTCCTGAACCACAATATGATAGTTCCAGGTAGTTCCACTTTTTAGATTTTTTTAAGGTCCTGCTCTACTTATACAGAGCTTAGTCACATTATTATGACCACCAGCGAAAATTCAGAGTAACCGACAGCAGCTAGACGGACTGGAAGTGACTCAATAAGGTCCTGGTAGGTTGTCATAGGTATCTGGAGCCATGCTGACTGCAGTGCATCCCACGGTTGCTGGAGGGTGTGTGGGGGAGGGTCCATAGAGCAAACGTGATGACCGAGGTGGTCCCACAGATGCTCAGTTGAGTTCAAGTCTGGGGAATTAGGGGACCAGGGTGGTATTTGAAAGTGTTGGTCATGCTCTTCCAACCAATGTCGGACATTTCTACCCATGTGACATGTCGCATTGTGTTGCTGGAAAATCCAATCCGCCCCAGGGAGGACAATTTTACCCATGACAGCAACAAGGGATATATGTGCAAACAGCCTATCGCACACCTTATATACCCACCAAGCCAGCTCGTGAAACACGGCACCATTGAAAGTAAGAAGTGGTCACAATAATGTGACTCGACTGTGTATCTCTTAGGTGAAGTGTTCATTTTTTTTAAATGGGTGGCACAGTGGCTTGCTAGGTAGCACTGTCGCCTCACAGCAAGAAGGTCCTGGGTTTCATTCCCAGGTGGGTAACAAGAAACCAAAAATGGATCGTATCATTCCACAGCAATGTTGATAACATGTGTACTGCTCAGCTTAATGCTCAGTTCCTATTGGTAATCGCCACATCGCTTCGCTCGCTACTTGGCTCAACTTTGTCTTGTCACTGACTCCGCCCACTTCGCACCACCAGCATTCACACCTCCTGTCACTGGAAATCGTCAGCACTAATTGAAAATGAATGAGAGCTAGTTGCTTTGTCTCGCCATTTCGCTGCCAGTGTAAATGCAGGGTAAAAGAACCACGAATAATAAATAATAATAATATTTCTTATTATAAATGTTATTATTATTTTTTTATTATATTACATTATATATTATTATATTATATTACAATAATAAATTCACTATTATATTAATTTTATTTATTATTATTATATTAATATTTGTATTTTTTATTATATTATATTATATTATATATTATTATATTATAATAATAAATGTATTACTATATTAATTTTATTTATTATGATTCTATTTTTTTTTATATATTATATATTATTATATTATAATAATAATAATATTACTTTTATTTATTTATTATTATTATATTTATTAATGTAAATTTGTATACATTTACTGTCATTTCATTCATTAAGTAAAGTGTAATTTTTACAGAGGATGTTTTTAGCTCCAGTCAGTTCTTGAAAGGGTTACATAGGTAGGAATCCTATTATAAATAAGTCACACATTACCAAATGGTCCTAAATACAGACTCTTTTTCTTTCTTCATTAGTTACACTTAATGCCGTAACGTACATAAAATGAGGTGCTATGCTTCTCTTCCTACTGCTGGCTTAAATAGCATGGTGTAATCATTTGAGATGGACTCTGCCTTTAAGTGTCCAGCAGATCGCAGGATAAAAAGCTCAACGATATACACTTGTAAAGAAATATAAAGGTGCACAGATCCACAGAGATTACACAGTGCCTAGTCTCTGCCCTTTCTCTTCATGTAGGAAACAGCCTAAAGCATGAGGACTCTCTCTTTAGTATGTAAGGTGCCCAAGCGATAAGAGCTTTACTTTTCTATAAGAAAAAACAGAAAGCAAAATATCGTTGAAGGGCTTCTCTGTGGCTAAGATCCAGAAAAAGGCCTCTTCAGTATAAGGTTGGATGGTTCCTAAAAGGCTAGGATGGTAATGTAACTAGCAAAGGCGGCTGTGTCGCATTGGAAATGGCCCTGACCTTTACTTGTTAGCTCTTGTGCCGGTGCTCAGCTCAGAGGGGGTCACAGTCCAGGTCTGTAGCACGTCGATCGATGCGGAACACCACTTTAGGTACCATTTGCGCCAGCCGCCGTGCTGCGCTCCCTTACTGCGCTCAGATGTGGAGAGGAATTAATTAGCTGATTTGTGTGGATGAAGAAAAATAGAAAAACTGTAAAAGAGAGCAAGAGCGCAGAGCACAGGAGACCTGACTGCTCACATGGTCCGCGGTCGACACCATTAAAATCGCCCGTGGTGGTCGAGCTGCTTCACCATTGAACGCAATTACCATTAATTGACCGAACAGGCGGCACCTTGCCTGTGGTCTAATGTACAGCATATGACGGTGCACCGTGGATAAGCCCCATCATAATGCCTCTTTTTATGGTGGGCAAAGACAGGGCAGGACCTGCCAAAGCAGCGATAAACTGCCCTGAAACGTAGTTTGTGAAACCCAGGTTTCTCTCAGAGTGAAATTTATGTCTCTTATTAGTGGGGGGGGCCAAGCGTTTACCCTCCTGAGACACAGCCTTTATGAGCGTTCAGAGCATGAGTATTATGAGGTAAAGCTTGGTACAGACAAACTGTGCACAAAGAAAGTGAGCTCATATAAGAAGATAAAATAATAATGATAAAAAAGCTGGAATTATAGAGATGGAAACTTGATACTTCAGCACCATATTTTCCAAAATGGAAAAAATTACTTGGTAAAAAAATGTAGATAAAGCCTTATATTGTCCAGATTCAAATGTAATGATATACTGGTATGGGTGGGTGATGTAACATGTTCATGTAATACAACTTTATACCATTATATTAACTTATATATGACTTATATAGTATTTATACATACACCGATCAGGCATAACATTATGAACACCTTCCTAATATTATGTTGTTCCCCCTTTTGCTGCCAAAACAGCCCTAACCCGTCAAGGCATGGACTCCACTAGACCCCTGAGGGTGTGCTGTGGTATCTGGCACCAAGATGTTAGCAGCGAATCCTTTAACTCCTGTAAGTTGTGAGGTGGGGCCTCCATGGATCGGTTTGTCCAGCACATCCCACAGATGCTCGATTGCATTGAGGTCTGTGGAATTTGGAGGACAAGGCAATACCTCAAACTCATTGTTGTGCTCCTCAAACCATTCCTAAACCAACAACAATTTGATCTACCAGAACCTGCCTGTCATCCTGCCATATTTAAGTACTTGCACTAACAACCCCCCTTTTCCCAGGCCAATCTTTAGCTATATGTCAGTTTTTTTATAATTTTTCAATTCATTTCCAACAGCTGATTGATTTCGCCTAAGAGCTCTGCTGATTTGTAACACACCCTCACCCACTCTCAGTGAACATATGCCAGTTTTGTTTACAGACCCATTCAGATATTCTAACCTAAACAAAAAAAATATTTTCATTCCCTTTTATTAAATAATTATATATATGTGCTTGGTCAGTGTATATATACCATATATATCATATATATCTCACCATATATATATATATATCAATTCCTAATATAATTCCTGGACTTGCTATTGTTTGTTTATTAGGATTTTAACATCATGTTTTACACTGTGGTTACATTCATGACAGGACCAGTAGGACTCATTGCACAAGGTGCATCACTTCTCAAGGTTATATCAAACACAGTCATGGACAATTTAGTGTCTCCAATTCACCTCACTTGCATGTCTTTGGACTGTGGGAGAAAACCGGAGCACCCGAAGGAAACCCAAGCAGACACGGAGAGAACAGGCAAACTCCACACAGAAAGGACCCAGACCGCCCCACCTGGGGGTTGAACCCAGGACCTTCTTGCTGTGAGGCGACAGTGCTACCCATATAGCCACCGTGCAGCCCTCACAAACAGTAATGTTAATCTCCACACAATGCAGACCTAATGTGTATATTTTGCATCATGTCTGTTTGAAAAGAAGATCTGGTTTGCAATCAATTTCAATTCATCCCAAAAATGTTCAATGAGCTTTATATTATATGTTTTTGTTATAAAAAAAACTCTAAAACTGATTCATTCACTGTTCAATTAAAATGTCTTGGCTAATATTAAACAAGCAACATGGATCGTTTAGTATTTGTTTAAACAGAACAGTCATAAACTGCAACAAGCCATTACATAGATATAAATAAAAAAAAGCAGGAAAAGCAGAATCAGGATTATTACCCAGGGCTAAATGACCAGCGCACCACCTATCATCCTTTTCAGTTACTGTATCTGACAGCATTTCATTAAATTATGAATATAAATGATAAGATCATTTTTATTGCCTGCCAAACATATCAGCAAAAGGACAGAAAAGAAAACTTGCCAGGAGATGCTAATTCATACACATAGATGCTGTTTTTACATGAAGGAAACAGCTAGCGAGAAGGCTAAATTTATGCAGGCACATGGGAGACGAAAAATTCCTGCTGTCTCATCCAAAAGTAAAACAAGTAGTGCCGTTTTTCTGTCAGACAAATGCAAACGGATGTTTCACAGTTTTATACGTTTAAAAAAGTTAAAGTAAATGCTTTTTTATTAGATGGATGTGTACAGGTGGATCAATAGCTTGATTAGCTATAGCAGACCTGCAACATTCATCACCCGTGCGTCTGTGTGTGTCAGAGTATATAAACACAGTGATCAAATCCTAACAGCGGCTGAGGTAGAAATATATATTCAAAGGCAGGTCTCATTTGGCAGTGGATTTGGCGGACGAAGAGAGGTATTAGCCTAACAAAATTGGAAGAGACTGCTAACATAGGGCACAGAATCTTTCCACATACAGTATATGGACAAATGTATTGGGGCACCTACATATGACACCTACAGTAGTTTTTATGACATCCCATTCTAAATCCATAGGCATTGATATAGAGCTGGGATACCCCTTTAAAGCCATAACAGCTTCCACTTCTTTGGAAAGGCTTTGTACAGGATTTTGTAGAAGGTGCCTGTGGGAATTTTTGCCCATTCATTCAGCAGAGCGTTTGTGAGGTCAGACATGAGAGGAGTGAGAGGGCCTGGCTTGCAATACCCATTCTAGATCTTCCCAAAAGTGTTTGATGGGGTTGAGTTCAGGGCTCTGTACTACCCCAACAGTGCCTTTATGGACCTTGCTTTGTGCACTGGGTCACAGCCATGATAGAACAGAAAAGGGCCTTCCCCAAACTGTTCCCACAACATGACAAGCATACAATTGTCCAGAATGTCTTGGTATGCAGAAGTATTAAGGTTTCCCTTCACTGGAACTAAGGGGCCAAAGCCAACCCCTGCCTGAAAAACAGTCCCATGGCGTTATCCCTCCTCCACCAAACTTCACAGTTGCACAATGCAGTCAGGCAGGTAACGTTCTCCTGTCATTCGCCAAACCCAGACTTGCAGTCCTTCAGACTTTTACATTTTCAGCATTTAGCAGACACCTTTACCCAAACCGACTTACATTACTATTACAGTATACCGTCTGAGCAACTGAGGGTTAAGGGCCTTGCTCAAGGGTCCAACAGCAGCAACCTGGCAGTGGTGGGGCTTAAACCAGCAACCTTCTGATTACTAGTCCTGTACCTTAACCACTTACCTATGGCTTGTCCTAATGTTTTCACTGTGTAACATGATTGTATTTTGTAAATATAAACACATTTAAAATGTGATACCTGCAACACTTTAAAAAACTAAGACAGAGGCATGTTTACCACTGTGGTACATCCTCTTGCCCAATAATAACACTTTTAATTGTTTCATACTTCATAGTGTCAATGTCTGATCGTTCACTTTATAATACTTTTTCAATAAGAGACAAATTTGGACTGCAGGCAGGCCAGTCGAGCACACACGCACTGTGTCTATAAAGCCACAATGTTCTGGCACATGCAGAATGAGACCTAGAATTGTAATGCTAAATCAACCAATAATATACGAAGAAAAGATGCCTTGATGGCAGTATATACAACCCCAAATTAGAAAAAATTGGGACAGTATGGAAAATGCAAATAAAATAAAAATGCAGTGTTCCTTACATTTACTTTGACTTTTATTTGATTGCAGACAGTTTGAACCCAAGATATTTCATGTTTTATCTGCTCAACTTCATTACATTTGTTAATATACCTCCATTCCTGCAATTCCGGGGGCTTCATCCAGGAAAGGCTGAGTCTTTGATGAGCAAAGATGATCAGAGGATCTCCAGCTTGTCAACAAATGCATGAGAGAATTATTGAAATGTTTAAAAACAATGTACCTCAAAGAAAGATTGGACGGGATTTGCATATTTCTCCCTCTACAGTGTATAATATCATTAAACGATTCAAGGAATCGGGAGGAATTTCAGTGCGTAAAGGCCAAGGGTGCAAGCTTAAGCTGAACGCTTGTGATCTTCGATCCCTCAGATGGCACTGCATCAAGAACCACCACTTAACAATAGCTGATATAACCACATGGGTAAGGGATTACTTTGGCAAACCTTTGTCAAGCACTACAATACGGAGTTACATGCACAAATGCAGGAATGGATGTTTATTAATAAATTAAATGAAGTTGACCAGACCAAACATGAAATATCTCAGGTTCAACCTGTCTGCAATCAAATAAAAGTTCAAGTAAAGGTAAGAAACTCTGTGTTTTTTTTTATTATTTGCATTTTCCATGCTGTCCTATCTTTTTCTGATTTGGGGTTGTACATATGCAAGTCACCCATGCTCTTGGCACTAGGATACACCTATACCATGACAGATGTTAGATATTCTACCTTTGCTGATAACTGTCTGAATGCTCCTTTTTGTTGTTGGCAAAAAGAACTCGATGTCTGTTTTTCCCAAAACGAAGCTGTCTCATCTGACCACAGTACACGTTTCCGATTTCAGTCCATCTAAATTGACCCCAGGCCCAGAAGAGTCATCTCAGTGGCCTTTCTGCATAGAAATGATGTATGGCTTTCTCTTCATGTGCTGGAGTTTCTGGTTTCATTTCTTTGTGCAGCAAGAGACTTTGTTAAGTGACAACAATTTTCTAAAGCAGAGGTTTAACTACATCCCAGCAATCTCCATAATCTGAATGGGCTGAAAATGTACTCTGGTGCCTGCGCGAATCTGAATATGAAGACATATCTTTGAACTAAATTGTCCACTTCATTGCCAACTTCACTATCTCTCAGTGGGTAGCTGTTCAAAGTAAATATTGTTAGCGTAAGCCATGCAGTTCTTATTTAGTACATTGCCAGCTGTGTCTAAAATGCCTGTTTCTTTTTAAGACCAAGAATACATTTACATTTATGGCATTTAGCAGACGCCTTTATTCAAAGCGACTTACATTACAGTTACAGTATGCAGTCTGAGCAATTGAGGGTTAAGGGTCTTGCTCAAGGGCTCAAAAGCAGCAACCTGGCCGTGGGTGGGGCTTGAACCAGCAACCTTCTGATTACTAGTCCTGTACTTTAACCACTAGGCTATGGCTTGCCCTGCAGAATACAATAATGATTTTGCACATTTTAGTGCGTAAATTACATTACTGACACCAGCACTGGTAGCTTGTTGGTGGAATACGGCTCTGATCAAACACGGTCTAGGTATCACGCAATGAAGGATTTACTCAAGCTTTATCAAGCTACTGTCACTCTCCTAGTGTCACCCTGACAATCTGAGGTGGAAATGTATGTAAATCCTGTCACTTAAAAGACAGCCTAAAGATGAGAAACAGATGAGATTACGTACTTGAGAAGGTATTCTTGCAGGCAGGCACCTGATAAGCTCATTTATGCCTTTAAACGTTTAATTACCAGCACCATATCACACAAACATCGCATACAGGATTGAAATCCTGTCTGAATTCAGGCATCTAGTGGGCTAATGTGTGTCAGATTCAGCAAGAAAAGCAGAGACATTAATCAGAATCCATTTGCTCTGAAGACATTAATTATTGGGTGGTGAAAGATGGTCGGTCGACATGCCTCTAATGATATAGCTTTACCTTAAAGAAAATCAGAACTGATGCTGTCCATGCTGCCAAACCATGCAACAGCTTCGAAAATGGTCTATTTATATGCACATCAAAGTTAAAATCATATAAGAATCACAGTTTTTATTGCAATGTTGACTTTGTGACATGCTAAAACAAGCAACGGTTTTAATTTAGCTATAACAAACAAGATATAGCTTAATTCTTCAATAAGGTTAGTCATATTATATTATTTATCCAATCATTGTCTGTTTTACCACCCCACTCCATCCCATCTAAGGTCAAGGTGGGTACAACTCACTGAGTAAAAGGCAGGAAACACCCCAGAACAAGTCGCAAATCCCACACAGACAGAACATTCAAACTCCACAAGGAAAGGAAACGGTCTGCTCTACCAGGGAATCAAACCCAGGACCTTCTTGCCATGAAGCGACAGTTCTACCCACTAAGCCACGTGCTGACCTCATAGTATATTAGCTTTATTGAATTGAACTTGATAACAGTTTCTAAAATGGGAACAGAGGTACAAGTAATATTCCTCAAGGTAGTTTAATGATAAACATTAAGTGATTCATTCATTGTCTGTTTTACCACTGCTTCATCCTGGTTAGGGTTGCAGTGGATACAACTCACTGGGCGAAAAGTAGGAAACACCCTGGACAGGTCACCAATCCATCACAGGGCTTGATGATAAACATACATCCTTTATGAAACTACTTTTGGAGAATCGGGGTTAAGGTTAGGGTTAGGTTAGGGGTTAGGGTTGGGGTTATTCTATTGTACTATTGCCCACAGCGCAAATAGCTTTGAGACCTTCAACCAATAATGATTTACCCAATCATATTAAATAAGTTTCTTAGTTGTCTTAAATCTCTTTAATCTAGCTGCTTCATCCCATCTAGGATCAAGGTGGGTACAACTCACTGGGTAAAAGGCTCAAGTCTCAAATCCCACACAGACACGGGAAGATTCAAACTCCACAAAGAAAGGAACCAGACTGCTCTACCAGGGAATCAGAAACCAGGACCTTCTTGCTGTGAAGTGACAGTTCTACCCACTGAGCCACATGCCACCCTCAATATATAGCTTTAATGAATTGAACTTGATACCGGGTAGCTTTTATAGGTACACATAGTATTTCAATGTAGTTTAATAATAAACATTAAGTGATTCATTCATTGTCTGTTTTACCACCGCTTCATCCTGGGCAGGGTCGCAGTGGATGCAATTCACTGGGCGAAAAGTAGGAAACAACCTGGACAGGTCACCAGTCCATCACAGGACTTGATGATGAACAGAAATCCTTTATAAAACTTCTTTTGAGGAATCAGGGTTAGGGTTAGGGTTAGGGTTGGGGTTGGGGTAATTCTATTGTCCTATTGCCCACAGTGCAAATAGCTTTGACACCTTCATCCAATAATGATTTACCAAATCATATTAAATAAGCTCCAGGTTAAGGTGGCTTAAGGTGTCTCAGTAAAAGTAAACTAGTCTTAAATCTCTTTAATCTAGCTGCTGAGTAACCGCTGTTAAGGACAACAACCAAGTAAGGCCAACATTACTTATTATTGCTGTTACCTGCAGAAGCATTTCTGAGATCACTAAAGTGAGTCCTTTAAAATAAGTCTGATGTGTCCATGAGTTGCAGAGCATCCATCAATAGTGGTGGCAGCATATACGTAGAATCATACTATATATAAAACATACTATCCTTCTATACAGTAGTCACTGATAATGTTGCAGAATTTTAGCTGGAAGCAATGTCAGCATAAAATGATTTGTTAAGAGCTTTGTGTAATGGCTTCTATGGCCAGACCACAGCAAACAAGCCTAAGGTCAGCATGCACAATTTTACACATCAGCTGGAGTCATGTAGTGCACTTTTACTGAACTCTGGAGCAGTGCAAACACATTTGATAAATGAAATCAAGCAGCAACATCTAGCATTCAGGGGGACCAGTTTAGGTCTGGAGATACTATGAGGACAAAGTGAGGAATATTGGTCTTGGACTGTTTTTCATGGTTTGGGTTGAACCACTTATAAGGCTACACCATAGAACTCACATTCTCAAATATTGTGTACTTTAAACTTTGTGGCATTGCTTTGTGGAAGCACCTTTCCTGTTTCAGCATCTATAGGCAAAGTGGCCTCCATAAAAAAAAAAAAGAAAATCTGTTGTGGCTAAATGGACGTATATAATCCAATGTTATCACTTACTATATATGTATAGTGTACACATTAGACATTTTAATGTGCATTCCCTAATATATTAGTGTTTCAATTTGAATAAACCTCTCATGCACAAACCCATAAATGCTCCCTATGTACTAATCTTTATGATATTCCATTATTGTAAAGACTTTAAAATAAATATGATGCTACTACAGTCATATACAGACCTCATTTCTGGAAATGTTGGACATTTTGTAAAATGCAAAGATAACAAAAAACTGTGATTTGTTTGACTAGGTTGATTTTATTGTAAACAAAAATATTACTGTAAATATAAACATGAAGTGAATGTGTATATAATTACATATAATTTTATGTTTACATTTACAGTATTCTATTATATTATATACTATGTTAGTTTTGTCAGTTAAAATAAAGGTTTAAAAGAATCGACAAATCATAGATTCTTGTATTTCTAAAGACTTCTCTTCCTTCAAGAGTCAACTAAAGACTTTTCTCTTTACTGCACGTAATTTTCTTATTCTATGTCTTAGCTTTATTTACTTTTTTCTAATATTTACTTTGTAAAGGGCTCTTGGGGATGTGAAAGTTGTTGTTGTCTTATTAGTATTATTATTATTATTATTATTATTATTAATAATAATAATTTAAAGTATTATTATTTATTATTATGTATTTATTATTACTATTTATAATTATTATTTAATATTATTTAATATTTAATATATTATTAATAATAATAAGAAGAAGAATATGTTATTATTATTATTATCATCATTAATAATTTAAATAATTATTATTATTTATTATTACTATTTATTATTATTATTTAATATATAATTATTAATAATAATAATAAATTTTATTATTATTATTATTAATTATTATTATTATTATTATTATTATTAATGACTGCATTTTAAACCATATGAAAAACATAAAGGTTGACCAGATTCCAACCTTTAAATAAAAAAATAAAAAAACTTTGACTTCAACAGGTACATGGTAACAGTTACACCCACATTGTATACCTACATTGTATACACCTACATTGTATAGACAATAAATGTATAGACAAGCCCCTATGTGCTTGGGTTACACAGAATTCTAAAGTGTTAGCCCACCATAGCTGAACCTCGATTCTTCTAATCCTAAGTCTCAAGTTTAAATCTCAAAAATGCCAATCCCCTCAGTGTGGCACTCCCACTGCCCGGTCAATGTGCTGACACAAGCAGTGGAAAAATGGCAAGAGGGGCCTGGTTCTCCTTACATGCTGAAGCTTTTTGTAATAATGTGTCACTCTGCCCGTGTGGGTATTGTTCAACTGGCAAAGGCCACAAGAGTGTATACATATTGGAACAATGAAATAAGGGGCATTAGTAACTTTTAAGTCCTGGTTGCTAGGAAACTTTTATTAAACTTTTATTAGCTGAATATAAATTACATTATATTTATATATTAATTGGTGGCACTGGCTAGCAACTTGTCTACATTTGTTTCCTGTAGCTATCTCAGTTTCCAACCACCTCTTGAATTCTGATTGGTTAATTAGTTATGCTAAGTTAAAGAGTAAATAATTGTGTATATAATGTCTCGTAATGATTTGGCATCCTATCCAGGGTCTATACATGCCATGATTTAAGCTTAAAATAAATTGGTTCTGGAAGTAGAATAAATGTCATTTTATCCTTTCACACTGCACTTCTGCATCTCTTGGCAAAGCCCTTTAGAAAAGCCCACCACAGCCCAAAACAAACTTGTGAACTGTGCCACATTAGCAGAGGCTGGCCTGGAGTGGGAGCACCAGGTGACACCTCGGCCACTCATTACCAAAACTCCACTCGATGCACGGTGCTGGAACAGCGTCATGGCTCCGTGACAAGCCATCCATGCAAGATTTATCCACGTTGCCTGAATTGTGCGGTATTGACCAGAGGGTCCGGTGATAAATTCCCAACCAGTTCTGTTAGCAAGCTGTTTGGGAGCAATGGATTACAGCAGGGTTTTATTTATGGAGCTTTAACATCCCATTCTGATCCCTTTATCGCCACTTTGGACAGGCAGCCATTCTTTGCTTTCGCATGTTACAGTCAGGAGCATGCAAGGTGCACATTAGGACCAATCAAAGGAACAACTGAAATGGAAACCAAGCATATTCTAAACTTAAAGACTTAATGCTTAAGTTAGATCTTACTTTGTCATAATTAGGGACCGTGGTAGGCTAGTCGGTAGAGCTTTGGGCTATCAACTGAAAGGTTGAGAGTTAGAATCCCAGTTTTGCCATGCAGCCACTGTTGGGCCCTTGAGCAAGGCCCTTAACCCTCTCTGCTCCAGGGCCGCCATACGATGGCTGACCATGCGCTCTGTCCCCAGCTTCCAAACAAGCTGGGATACGTGAATCAGCAACCTTCTGATTGCTAGTCCAGTACCTTAACCACTAGGCTATGGCTTGCACTAACCAATTAAGGCATTCTTCTTCTTCTTCTAAAGAAATGTGGTACCCAAAAGAACACATCTAGCTTTGCTCCCACAATAGTCGTGACACAGTCCAACAAATGACTTATGGTCAATTATAATACCAGACCATCAATTTAACTGTTATAACTGGTGTGTTAAGTTATTTTGCATAAAATGCATCGAATCAAACATATAGTCATGCAATCCTCATAAAAGAACATTAGCAGTAAAATGAGTACTACTGAAAAGCCCAATGACTTTTACAACTGCACTATAAAAGTCAAATCTCCACCCTGCAAGTGCTAATATCGCAGTATAAAATAGCCTCAGTAGCAACTAATAACAGAGCTTCATTCAGAACTTCAAGGTTTTCATTAGGGCTGGCTCTGTACTACTTTTTTTATGCCCGATACCGATACTTCAAATTGAGTATCTGCCAATACCAATACCAATCCGATACCGTCATTTCTCCTCTCAAACAACTAAGCAGTAATAATACATGTCTCACTGCACCATGGTTAAACTAGCTAAATAACAATGCTCAGACTGTGAAACAAATATTCTAAAGGAATAAATACAGAACCTACAACATCACACTTATACAAAACTGCTGTTTTAATTTTCACTTTTACACAGAACATTTTGCAGCATTTTTGGCTTGTTTAACAAAAGTGTCTACAATTGAAATATGTGGATGTCAATCAAACGCGATGGACCAACTAGAATTGACACAGAGTTGAGATTTTCCGTTAAAGTTTTGTCACGTTTTTAGATTATTAAAAACCAAAGCACGCTTATTAAAAACTCTGCTGGATGTTGAGGAGGAAAACGGGAAACGGTGTAGTTTGTTTTATTTCATAACACTAATGGATTAATCGTTGAGGATGTGAGAGATCTCCAAGCCGGGACAAGATAGGATCTCAGGTGAGCGATTTATCATTTATTATTGTGTTTAAACAGTGTTTTTAGTTGTGGTAGTAGTAGATGATTTTTAAAATGCTTAAAGTTTAAGTAGATCAGGGTGTTTTAATTTCTGAATGGCAGTTGCGGATGAGTTGTAGATCAGTGGCACATGTTAATGATGTCATCAAGAGTGAGTGGCAATAAACGGCACTCTGTTGAAACGTATCTTCGTGTGTTATTTGCTTTACACACAAACAATGGCCTTATTTACATTGTGTTATTTACATTAAGTGTTATTTACATTAAGTAACAATATCGGATCAGATTACACGTTTTTTTCCGTCCGATATTCGATCCAGTGATTTGGGCCAATATCGGACCAATACTGATACAGAGTATCGGATCGGTGCCAGACCTAGTTTTTATGACCCCAAACATGCTCAAGACAACCATGCATGTAAAGAACACTGCCAATGGACCCTGGAGCAGTGAAAATACATCTAGTAGTTTGATGTATGACACAAACACAGTACCCTAAAGCTGTAAAGAATGGATGAGAAGGATTTTAGCCTGGCGCTCTTTTATGGTTTGGTATGAAGCTCACTTAATGTTATAACAGCATACAATGGCATTTTGGGGAATTGCACGCGTCCCACTTTATGGAGAGGATTTAGAAATGACTCTTTTTTGGCCCTCTGTACAAAGCAAGGTCCATAAAGTAATAGATCTTATTATTCAAAAACAGTGCCTGACTTTACTAATGCGCTGGTGACTAAATTCCAAGAAGAACAATGCCAAGAAAAGTGGAGTCTGTTATCTGTGACTTTCCAACAACTACTTTAAAAAAATAAGTCTTTAAAACAATAGTTTAGTCATTTATTAAATCCCAAAGCAACACATTGACTTTAAATCGTCCAATGTTCCCTTTTTATCATAATAATTCAGAGCCGTACCATCTACCATCTCAGGGCAACATTTCTTCTCTATGTAAATGCTTGGTGGTACTAGGAGCTTGGAATTTCAGTAATTAACTCAATGCCAATGGGAATGTAAAATAAATCTGTTACACTGGCTGTCCAAATCAGCAGATTTACAAATAAATATGAATCTGTCAGTTTTCATTAAGGTACACGTGACAGGCAGGCGAAAGCAGCAGCACCTGTGGGAGGAAACTGGAGCTCCCGGAAGAAACCCACACAGACACGGGAAGAACATGCAAACTCCACACAGAAAGGACCCTGACCACCCCGCTTGGGGATCAATCCCAGAACCTTCTTAGTGTAAGGCATCAGTGCTACCCATTGAGCCACCGTGCCCGAAGTCAGGCATTTAATGCTGGACATGAATGCCTAGCTCTCAAGTGGATACTTAAGTGGACCAGATACACCGATTAAGCATAACATTATGACCACCTTCCTAATATTGTGTTGGTCTCCCTTTTCCTGCCAAAACAGCCCTGCAACTGTGATGCACTGTGTATTCTGACACCTTTATATCAAAACCAGCATTAACTTCAGCAATTTGAGCTACAGTAGCTCGTCTGTTGGATCGGACCACACGACCCAGCCTTCGCTCCCCACATGCATCAATGAGCCTTGGCCGCCCATGACCCTGTCGCCGGTTTACCACTGTTCCTTCCTTGGACCACTTTTGATAGATACTGACCACTGCAGACCGGGAACACCCCACAAGAGCTGCAGTTTTGGAGATGCTCTGACCCAGTCGTCTAGCCATCATATTTGGCCCTTGTCAAACTCACTCAAATCCTTAAGCTTGCTCATTTTTCCTGCTTGTAACACATCAACTTTGAGGATAAAATGTTCACTTGCTGCTTAATATATCCCACCCACTAACAGGTGCCGTGATAAAGAGATAGTGTTATTCACTGGTCAGTGGTCATAATATTATGCCTTGTCGGTGTACTCAATGCAATTTATTTCCATATTTTGTTGGAATATTAGGTGAATTTAATTTTTATTATATTATTTATTATAATTGTATTAAAATACAATTATTCAAGTAAAACAGTCTAAATAAAAAAACGTTGCTTTTTTATTATTTGTCTATATACACATTTGTCTACAATCACAGCTAATACTGTCTTACAAATTTTAAGCTAGAAACTTTATTTATATAAGGCTCTGCACTGTGGGACACCCTCAGTCACGTTCTGTATAGAAATAAATACCAAAAACCCTCTGATGCTCCTGTTTACATTTCAGCCTCCTAGAAAAATAATAAATCTGTCATAGATTGGAGAATGTGGGCAGGTGATAGCAGAGTAACTGATAGATGAATATGCCACACAGCAAGTGATATGGAGAATAAACTAAAACACCTGGATTTCAATAAACAAAATATCAATCTTCCGAAAGCACGGCGGGTTTGATGTGCATCCTATTATGGCGGCTGCAGATGTATGAAGCTGATAAAGCACATTAGGGGTTATATCAGAGTGTTCATTTCAATTACAGCTCCTGCCAGGCTCCCACCCCCTGCAGTTCTTTATTTAGTGCACATGCTAAAGCCTTCATAAGGCGTATTCAATAGCATGGAATTCAGCACAAAAAGAAGAAAAATTAACGGACCTGCTGATCTAATAACCATCTGTAATGTAAAACACTATAGTTTCTGCTGTTTTCTGATAACTTGGCCTTTTTTGAGGCAAGGTAATACCAGTGCACGGTTTGAATACTGTTATACATCCCTCTATTTATTAAAGCTTGAATTAACATGACAGGGAGTTTTGTCAAGGGAGTCTTTACAACGGCTCAGGGAGCGCTTGCGCACGACAGTAATAGTCTACAGTTAATATAGTTGAGTGATGCAGGTTTCTCGCCGTTTTAAAGCAGAACAAAAGCGGTTTATTCGAAGCATGAATACAAAGGTAGAATTGTAAAGCGTGAAGTGAGAGGCACTGGAGATGAAAGCTGTGTTATTTGAGATAGTTCTGGAAATGAATTAAAACAAAGGAAGCTGGGAAAGAGATCCCTCGCTTGTGTTGACAAGAGAAAGATGAACCGCTTTTACTTTCCTTCTTCATATTGTAAAAACTCAAGATGTGTTATGTTATTATCCTTTCTTTTCTTCATTGGCCCTGTCTGGCCTTTTATTTGAGCAGCTGATTTTGTTCGCAATGTAATTACTGACTGTAATCCATCCGTTACATGCACGATTTCTCGGAAACCCTGTGCACATCGGGTAGCAATAAAAGGTGCCACCGCTGGACCGTCCTTGACCAGATATTATATGGTTATTAGATATTATATGTAATGCAATGGAAATTGTAGCACCTGTTACATCCACAGTTGAGCATTCTTCCCCTACACCACCCATCCATGCACTCCGGAACACTAGTATTGTTAAAGTCCCTAAGTCCCCTTTATTAGACAAATCTACCAAGATCAATACTTAATAGCAAAATGTAAATAGACACCTGCTATATATTGGTTCGAGTGCTATGAAATCTCCATACAAAAGGATAAGCAGCACAAAAAAGGTGGGTCGTGCTGAAAAATCTTCATAGTAATAGGATTCCACCTTTCCATCAATTTACTTTATTGGCCTGGTCAGGTGTTAGTGTTATAACTGTAAGGTGGAAGACAAGGTGTACAACACACTACCATTGGCTATGAAGGAATATCTGTATTCTCTGTAATAACAAATCACACTTGCCAGTCTAAAGGAGAATCTCAGGGTGGTAGATACATTACATTGCACTACAAACACATAGCCCCAACTACTGGTCCAAAATGAATAATTAGCTGGACCATGCTCAATGTAAGCTCCATAAAAATGTTTTGTTAGTCTGGTATGACAATTTGTTGGCTCCTACAGATCCATGACATTAGTCTCATCTAACATGTTGAAAAGGAACTGGAATGCCTACAGACAGACAGACAGACAGACAGACAGACAGACAGACAGAGAGAAAGACAGACAGATGGGTAGGTAGGTGGATAGATAGATAGATAGATAGATAGATAGATAGATAGATAGACAGACAGACAGACAGACAGACAGACAGACAGACAGACAGACAGACAGACAGACTGGTAGCAGCTGGTAGGTAGGTGGATAGATAGAAAGACAGACAGACAAATGTAGGTAGGTAAGTGGATAGACAGACAGACAGATGGTAGGTAGGTAGGTGAATAGATAGACAGACATACAGACAGACAGATGGGTAGGTAGGTGGATAGATAGATAGATAGATAGATAGATAGATAGATAGATAGATAGATAGATAGATAGATAGATGATAGATAGATAGATAGATAGACAGACAGACAGACAGACAGACAGACAGACAGACAGACAGACAGACTGGTAGCAGCTGGTAGGTAGGTGGATAGATAGAAAGACAGACAGACAAATGTAGGTAGGTAAGTGGATAGACAGACAGACAGATGGTAGGTAGGTAGGTGAATAGATAGACAGACATACAGACAGACAGATGGGTAGGTAGGTGGATAGATAGATAGATAGATAGATAGATAGATAGATAGATAGATAGATAGATAGATAGATAGATAGATAGATAGATAGATAGATAGATAGATAGATAGATAGATAGATAGATAGATAGGTGGATAGATAGGTGGATAGATCGATAGACAGACAGACCAACCGACCTAAACAATACTAGTGTTCCTGAGTGCAGTGGTCGGGACCTTTGGATCATTTCTACCAATGGATGGGTGGTGTAGGGATAGGATGCTCAACTGCGGATGTAACAGGTTGAACTGAATTTAATATAATATCTACTAACCATATAATATTTCTTACTGTGACCTGTCCAGAGTTTTTCCACTGTGACCTTTCACCCAGTGGATTGCACCCACCATATAGAAGTCCATGCCCCATTGTATTTCTGCAGTCCCACGCTCCCCAGGGTGAGCTACAAAGTATAAGACTGGTGTGCTTCAGTGTATATTATCTTTGCAAATCAGGGTTGGTGTCCAGCACAGTAGAACACCACATAAGCCTAAGATAGTCAGTTTGCTTTGCAGTGATTGGGAAGCAGCACAAGCTTTCTTTAGCCAGAGCACTGTCAGAAACATGATTGGTAACCTTAACCCAGCGTTTCTTGTATGGGTTCCCTATCCATAAACCAGAGAGACAGAACTGGGCCAGAGCAATTACAGCCTTTTTTGTAAATGCACTAAATGAGTTGTTTAAAGCGTATAAATATGTTTCCAAGTCTTAATGCTTTTTTTCTCCTTGCTTGCCTGACTTATAAACACAGCCTGAGGCTGAACAGGAGAAATGTCTCATTACACAACTCAAAGAAACATCCTCCAAACAGTTCGAATTAGCCAAGTGACTGAAATAGCTGCTCGAGCTGGACCAGAAAAGGGAGAAAATCTAGGAAGAAAAAAGGACATCTGTTTTTTTAGCAGTGCATATACACTAATTTGGTGGGAATCACGCCGTTTTGTGCTCCTTTCCTGCACTGACGTGGTTGGAGTGCCGTCACAAGGGGTGGTACGCTAAAAATCTGCCTGTGTAGTGCTATTTTCATATCCACTTACGTTACTGCCTGACAAAACCCCCTTTTATCTTAATGCAGGGCTAGTGCACTTTCTTTTATTCTCTTTTATTCTGTCCTTGACCATTTACCTGCTTTTCAATTGATAATAAACATCCATTCCTGCATTTCAGGCCTGCAACACATAATATGCAAAAAAAGTTGGGACAGTAAAGATTTTCCACTTTCTAATGTTGCCATTCCTTTTCAGCACACTTAAAAGATGTTTTGGCACCGAGGATACCAAGTGATTTAGTGTTTCAGCTTTTATTTTGTCTCATTCTTCCTGCAAACACGTCTTAAGATGTACAACAGTACGCATTTTTCGTTCCAAAATTCTCCACACATTCTCTATTGGGGACAGGTCAGAACTGCAGGCAGGCCAGTCCAGTACCCGTACCCTCTTCTTCCTCAGCCATGCCTTTGTAATGTGTGCAGCATGTGGTTTTCGTCTTGTAAAAAAATGTATGGACAGCCCTGGAACAGATGACGTCTTGAAGGCCTTTGCAAGGGCACTGACACAGCCCCATACCATGACAGACCCTGGCTTTTGGACTTGTTGCTGATAACAGTCTGGATGGTCCTTTTCGTCTTTGGTCCGGAGCACACAGCGTCCATTTTGTCCAAAAAAGACCTGGAATGCTGATTCATATGACCACAATACAAGTTTCTACTGTGTGATGATGCATCCTAGATGCCTCTGAGCTCAGAGAAGTCGACGCTGCTTCTGGACATGGTTAACATAAGGCTTTTTTGCACAGTAAAGTTTTAAGTGGCATTTGTGCATGTAACTCTGTATTGTAGTGCTCGACAAAGGTTTGCCAAAGTAATCCCTCACCCATGTG